>NC_056742.1:212550928-212745928 GCF_019279795.1 Protopterus annectens | reverse complement strand
CTACACATGTGTAGTTTATATATATATATATATATATATATATATACATACATACACACACACACACACACACACACACACACACACATATATATATATATATATATATATATATATATATATATATATATATATATATATATATATATGGCTATCTGGATACGTACATGTCCATATCATCCCACCATATGCCTGGACATGGACTGTAGCCCTACCCCAGCCCATATAGTCCAAATGTAGTAGTGCAGATGGATGTCTGGTATGTATAGCTGGTATATTAGTAGGCATTTGCTACTGTTATTGGGATTGTTGTCACAGACATGGTGTGTGTGGAAGGTGACATATGCTCATAGCATGTGTGCCATTGGCTACTGATAGACATCCTAAGGTTATCATGGTACAGTACCTGCATATATAGCAGGCTTAACAACCATGTCACAACACAGGGTAGGCTACACCTGTGTGACAGTGCATAACCACAACCAATGCAAATGCAGCCACAGCTACATATGGTACACTAGCATTCTAGTACAGTATATGGACAATCTGTCCTACACCATCCTCATATGTTCCGCTAACAGCATGACCCTACATATACTGGGCTGCTACACAGTCCGGTCTGATGGCTGTCTGTGGTATTGGTTATGTGTGTGTATTGCCCTACACACATGTAAAGTAATATGGTACCATACAGTGGGGCAGCATGTAACAACAGATAGAAAGGGAGCTAGGACAATGACATCTACCACAGTCTGTACACAGGCCACAGTACATATGAACAATGCACACATTGCCAACATCCACAGGATTTCCAGGTTATGGCATTAAGTGTAACCCCTACTGCACATGACATGTGTGGCACTCTGATATATCACTGGCGTGTTATCACATATGTTGACACTGTTTACAGTGTACAGCACTTATTCACCACTTCATGCATGACATATGTACAAAGGTTGACAGAGGTGTGGCTGACAGCATATACACAGGGCCAGTATAGACATGTCGCTGTGATACCCTCATTAATCTACCATTGTAACAGGGTTTGTTGCAACATATGTCCAATGAGGGATATGTAGTCAGTAACTATCACGGCCTTCACCATCAACAGACTACATTCCTCACAGTATTTTCTGCATTCCACGGATAGCTGCATTGTGGCTAACACATGACACCAACGACACAACACTGCCCAGTCTGCAGATAAGCCTGAAGATGGAGATTCCTGATATACATGGAACTGACATGGCAGGTATTGTGACATGTACGACAGGCATATCCAGACAAACACTGTTAATCCAGCATTACTCCACATGCAGAATAGCAGCACTTATAGTTTGTAGGCAGGTCAGGCACATCCCCCTCTTTTTTCTTGCCCTCTTCCCACAGTGTATGTTGTTAGAGGTAAATCTCCAACCCATCTAAAAGGCTATTTGTCAAATGACTGTTCTAGCTCCTGCTCACAGTGACAGACAAGGGCCAACACCACCAGGATGTTCCCAGGTAGTGGAATGCGATTCCATGCAATTGGCTATGGGAATGTTACCACACCTGTTCCACATGCAATCGGCTAGAGAAGGCCTGCATGATGTGAAGAGGCCATCAGCTGATCATGAGCATCACATTAAATACACATGCTGCTGCCTAAGCAATGCAGGTGTGAGCCTCCACATCCACCAGAGAGGATGTGGGCGAGGCAGACAGAGGCGAATACGTGTCAGGCAGGGGGTGGGAAGATAAAACCAACACATGTTTATGTCACACCTACCAGCACAGGGTATCAAACACCCAAAAGCTATGCAGTGCTGTTATAGTCCAATGCTGTTATTGGATGTGCCACATGGGTTATCTGGTGGGGCATACTCAGAACATATATATGATGGTGAGTGACATCTGCTACAGGGATACGGTAGATATACAGTAGGTGACATACATGTGCCTGTCTGCATGAACAGGTGCCAGCGTCAGTACAGGCACACTCACACAGGGGCACACACACATTAACACACTTGGCAGGGCCAGGAGTGCAATCCTTCACTAATGGGATTGCCACAACACATCAATGTGCAGGGAACACATGCACCACACAGGTGATATGGAGGTCATATGGGCAGTAAGTATGAGAGGGTGTCAGACATAAGGCGACATCCTCCATTGTGCCCTGAGGAAAGAAGTATGTGCGGATGTGGACATACACACCATACAACACACACACGAACACACAGGGTCCAGTTCAGACAGGTATGGGTGCATGTCTGCACAGGTGTGTGTTGGCCAGCACTGCCAGCAGGCTTTACAAGGGTAGACGATGGGTATACCTTGACATCAGCCCACATGACAATGGTCTGCATTTTGGCAGAGACCTTTAGCTTCTGCATTTGCCTGCACAGGTGGGTATTGCATCCGTCTTCCAGGCACCTGGATGACCACTGTGGGTGGCCAATGCTGTGCATCACTTGATATGTATGTGTTCCCTAGTCCCTGACTTGGATGGTGTTTAGGATGTGCACACATCCCACATGCATGTACAGTGACATGTGGAACTGTACCTGGGGTGTCTGGCCCATACTGTGAACACAACTTATCATCAGCTGTGCCAGCCTTGGCCACATGTGGCAGGGAGTGGTACTGGTCAGCAGATTCACCCTGCACCCACATTGGTAGCATACTAACAGCATTTCCTGATGTCAGTGTCATCTGTCCATACATGCCATGTTGTCACGAATGGTATGTCTGCTGTGAGTCAAATGTGAAGGCAAAGTGGGGTTGCTAACTGTGATTGGCAGGCCTTGATGTCACATGTTTGTGTATGGCTTTGCACCCCAGCCTCTCAATCATTTACATCTGTTATCCCTGTATGGTTGACATTGTGATATATAGTTGGGTCACCATAAATGAAATTAGCAAGACCCCTCCACATTACCCACAGACTAACAACCACCTCTACACTGGACACAAGTTACAAACACACACACACACACACATACACACATACACACACACACACATATACACAAACACACACACACACACCTGTCATGTCTGGGAGTAGAACCCCTACCTAGCTTGTTTACTACACTACAGCACTACACAGTTATATTACATGCCACAATCATTACTGAAGTTCATCTTCCCCCAAGGTGTATTTCACAATTAATGACATCAGCAGGACTACCAAAGTAGGGCATTGTAATGTACTGCGAGTGAGTAGCCTATAATGTATTGCTCCATACACAGACACTGAGACACACACATCACATCTGGAACTGGCATGGATGGAGATGGAACACTACCACCGTTCTAAATCACACTACAGCAGTACGCAGTTACAGAATGCCCTACGGCTATAACTGGGCTATCACTTTCCCAGAGGTGTACTTCTAGATGAGTGACATTGGCAGCCATGGCAAAGTAGTGTATTTGTATTGTATGGAGTGTGAATAGCCTAAAAAACATTGCTCTCTACCCAGTCAGACACCAGGACTTGGGCTTGAACACCTACCTAATTAGTTTATCACACTACAGCAGTATGCAGTTACAGGGCATGCCACAGTGATTACTGGGCTATCAACTTCCCAGAGGTGTACTTCTAGACGAGTGACATCAGCAGCCTTGGCAAAGTAGTGTATTTGTATTGTATGGAGTGTGAGTAGCCTAAAAAGCATTGCTCTCTACTCAGTCAGACACACACTCTCACCAGGGCTGGGGCTCAAACACCTACCTAATTAGTTTATCACACTATAGCAGTACACAGTTTCAGGAGATGCCACGGCGATTACTGGGTTATCAATTTCCCAGAGGTATACTTCTAGATGAGTGACATCAGTAGCCATGGCAAAGTAGTGTATTTGTATTGTATCGAGTGTGAGTAGCCTAAAAAGCATTGCTCTCTATGCAGTCAGACACACACACACACACACACACACACACACACACACACACACACACACACACACACACACACACACACACGCAGTTGCCATTGTTGGAGTTAGAACGCCTATCTAACTAGTTTATCACACTATAGCAGTACGCAGTTACAGGACATGCCACGGCAATTATGGGGCTTTCATGTCCCCAAAGGTATACTTCTAGGTGAGTGACATCAGCAGCCTTGCCAAAGTTTAATATATGTATTGCATGGAGTGTGAGTAGCCTAACAAGCATTTCACTCTACACAGCCAGAGGCAGACAGGCACACACACAAACACACACTCACACAAGAGACAGGTCTGGGGTTAGTACTACTACCTACCTATTCTGTCACTACAACAGTACGCAGTTATGGGATGCGGCATGCATTTTATTGAGCTATAGCTCTCCCAAAGGTGTAATTCACATTGGATGACCTCAGCAGGCTTGTCATACTACTGCTATGGGGAGGGCAGTGTGTGCATGGGCCATACCCCATTCATGTAGGGGTTGACATGCCACATGCGGGCATACACAGGGTCATATGTCACAGGTGTATGTATACAGCTACTAGATGGCTGCTTCCTTGTACAGTCTTGTTACAGAGCTGGCATGTACACGACATAGTCTTTCACACTGACAGGTACTGGTGGCTAGTATCTGCAGTGGGTTACATCTGCACCTCATGTGTTGGAGGCCCTTAGTCTGTGTGCCAGTTGGAATAGGCCCGCATGGCTCCTTTTCACAGTCACCCTCTTCCACACATCTAAGCCCATGTGCTTGTGGCTTATTATAGTGTGTTGTCCTTACACATTTTTCTGCATTCCTTCCACTGTGTGTGCAAGGCAGGAGTGGTGCATATTGACATGTGTTCACACTGGGAACTGCAAGTTCCAGATATGTCTGATCCACTGGTGTTTGCAGACATGGCCTTTATGTGTTTAAGTGTGTGAGCATGCCCAGTATGGCCATCTGTGTTACATGTGTGGACCACGTCCAGGTTGTTTGTACTGCGGTGTTGATCTTTTGTTGTACACCAACGGGTAGCATGCTGTGTCTGCAGGGTATCCAATGGCCATTTGCCATTGACTGTTGCTACATTTCTGCATAGCAGGGGGAGTGCACCTGACTGTTTCTACTGTTCTACACAGGAGTGGGGGGCACATCTGATTGTTACTCTATGTGTATGCTGGATGGGGGGTGCACCTGACGCACACATTTGCTAGGACTGTACTGGTAAGTCAGGTACTCCATTTCTGCCTGTAATCTCACTTATCCTGCTGGCTAGGGCTTACCAGTGTAGTACAGATCCTAGCTATGTTTACCTACATATTAGTGTCTGACTTCCTAGCCTTCACAACTTGCATCCAACTGCCTGGCCTGCTGTGGTCTGTCTGTGTTGGCCTGGGGGAGGGGTTAACCATAGGGCACATTTGGAGGCCATAGTACAGCATTTGTTTGTGTTTGTCTTCACCTTTCCTGCTGGCTGAGACTGTTACTGGGTATGTGATCCGTCCTGACTAGTATGTGTGGCTCTTATGGACACCCCTGTCACTCAGGCCATTTCCTGCAGTGGGTTTTGTCACATTGTGTTGTACTGGCTACTATGGTGACTCCAGTATGTGTTACAGATCTCATGCTGCCACTATGGGTGTCTACTCTCTGCTGCCTTGACATCTGGCCACCCAATTCCCTTGCATGTTCCCTTGCATGTTCACATCCATACCAAAGCTACAGGTAAAAACACATTCTACTCCATTTGACAATTGGTAGGTGGATTGACTTACCTTGAGGGTGTGCCAGACTTGAGGATGGTGCTGGAGGGCTGCCTATGTCAGATACCCATAGTACACACCCTATACATGGTTGGGCACAGGTAGTGTCATGTTTGGCATCCCTTTTACTGTCTGTGCGAGTCAGAGAGAGGTGTCATTCCCTGGGGCCCTACCGTGTCAGTGCATATGCTATGCATTGCCTCTGTGCCAAGGCCAGGACATACTGGGCATGCCCCCTTCTGCCTACTGGAGCAGGCGTAGGTTGTTCCTCCTCCGAGTCACTCTGTACCTGTACAAGCCTTGGCATTGGTAGAAGGGCTGTGTGGCCCTGCCCCATGTTGTTCCTGCTGCAGTTGTTTCTGCAGAATAGTATTGTGTAGCATAGCACATACCATTGCTATTTGGGAACATGTAGCTGGTGAATACTGCAGGGCTCCACCGGATGTGTCCAGACATCAGAAACATGACCTGAGCATCACAAACACATGCTCTATTATATGCCTGGCCTGTGCGTGTGCATCATTATGGCGATGTAGTTCAGGTGTGTGTGCATTTCTGATGGGTGTCATCAGCCACGGCTCAAGTGGGTACCCAACATCACCCACTATGTGACCGTAGGGAATGTCCACATTGGTAAATCTGTGGTACAGCTGCATCAGTTGCCATATGTGTGAATCATCATAGCTTCCAGGGCAGCCAGCACACACATTCAGTATAATGCCCTGGGCATCACATACGACCTGGCAGTTGATGGAGGGGATGCCCCTGCGGGTGATGTAGGCCCTACCCTGCTCACCAGGTGGTGCTTTGATGCATACAGCACCCACTACCCCAGCATAGTTAGCTATTTGGTGGAAGAGATGCATATTGCGGGTCAACACCTCACATGTGTTGGGGAAATATACGTGCTCACTGGCATGTGCTGACATGGCATCCAGGAATTAGTGGAATACTCTGGATGCTGATGCCTGTGAGATTCCCATGTTTTCCCCAGTTTTAGTTTGGGAGGTACCTGTGGCTAGTATACCTAGGCCTACACATATCTTGGTATCCACTTCATGGGTCCCCATCAACCAGTGTGGTGTGTCAGATGTGGCCTGCACAGCTCAATGATTTGCTGTAGGAGGTCTCTGTCCACCCTTTAGCGCTCCACTATCTCCAGCTCATGTAGCCCCTGGTAGGTTACCCTGGGTCTGTACACTCTTCTCTGTCTCCTCACTGTGGGTTGTTCGGCAGCATTGACATCCTCACCACTCTCAGCCTCTTGCACATTTTGCTCTATGTTGCCTGCTGCAGCCCTTCTCATTTTGTAGGTTTAGTTTTAAAATGTCCCCGCTTGTATACACCAGTGGTGTAGAGTGTGGAAAAATCAGGGGGATAGGTGTTTGCTTGTTTTTTAGTAGTGTTCTGGGCTGGGCTGGTCTGCTTCCTGTATAATTAGCTGATTCTGATACATTTCCACCTGGCAGCTTGACTAGGTCTCCTTGATTACCTTCCTACTGCTGTTTTCCCTTCCCATTGCCTCCCTGTTTAGGCTCATGTGCATGCTGCACGAATGGAGTGCTCAAATGTGCATGGAGCTGTTTTTTCCTGGTTTAACTTCCTTTTTCTTCCTGTACAACCCGGTGCATGGTGTGCACACCCACTTACACTTTGTAAAGAGTGCTAGGCAGGTTTAAACACAGCCCTAGCTTAGCTGTACTACACTAGGAGCAATCCCGAGCCACAGGTCTCTGATCCACTTACAGTATGCCTGACACACACCCCCATGATGTCACCTATATCCTAGTCTTGCACCCAGCTATTTATACTCTTACACTCTTGGGCCTGCCTCACTCCCTGGGAAAATTTGGGATTCACTAACCCTTCCCTCATTTGCATAGGATTGCCTGCTAATGCATAGTTAAATGTCCCACACTGAGCCTCCCCCCTTAGGAACCATTACACACTAGCTAGTTTGTCTTCTGACTGCCATTGACTTGTATGGCAGAATACAGATTTTAGTTAGAATGCTTATTTTAGGTTTATTTTATTAATTTCCCCCCGATCCTGTTTGCGTGTCGCTATCCTATGCTTAACCAGGCGAGAGCCAATGGCCTTCTACTTGGACATTGGCATGCTTCCTCAATGATATGCAGCCTTTATTTGGAATTGTCATGGCTCCATTTTGTAGATTGCTGAACTGTACTCGGGTACTAACCAAGTACATTTCTGCACACTGCACTCATCCTACACGGATGTCTGCCAGCTTCCTGGATCGCCTATTACCCTCATTTGCATGGTTTTCACCTGCAAATGAGGATAATTTGCATACAAGTGCTTGGTCCATGCAGGATTAGACTAAGAGCTCACGTGCACGTCCCAGGAGCTCATTCCTGGATCGCACATTGGCCATATTGCCGAAAATAGCTCTTAAACTAATCCTGCACACTATAATCGTAAATCCAGGGGAAGACGTTTGTGGTTTGCAATGAAGGATAGTATGGCAAACTTGCTATCACAGGTGAGCAGAGCGGGCTGTTGTGTTAGGTAAAATTTGGATCTGTAAATGGTTGTTGGATTCTTGTCTGATTTTGACATGACATAGTCAATGTTGCAAAATTATACTATTGAAAAATTATCATCAACTAAAAGGTTAGTGTAGAACTCTAGTCCACTGAGTTTATTGCAAACGCAGAGATCTTTTAATTAAATTCATAAATTCAGAAATACTGTCAGCATGATAAACGGGTATGAATGGTATACCACTGAGCTAATTAGCCCCAAACAAAGTTCAAGTTAGTAAACTCATGTGATGTCTTAATCATACCTGAAAAATAGCTCCAAAAGAAGGTATCATCTATAGCCAAGCAAACGTGAACAGAGACAGATGATTCTCAGCTTTTCAACATTCCCAGCAGAAGAATTGAATTGCTTTAACAATATTTTTATAGTTTCTTTGGAGGAGGCATATACATTTCTGAATAAATCTCTAGAGTTTTTAAATATGGACAACAGACTGTAAAGACTATAGACAGTATTGTCGTACAGTTCATTAAAGCTAAATAATATTAAAAATCTGTATGTGTATGTAGGTATATGATACACAGGCATATATGGCTTATTTACATTTTACTAATGAGCACCTATGTTTCATGGAAAATCACTCCAGTTTTTTTTTTTTTTTTTTTAGTGTTCACCAGCAGTGATTCCATTGTTTTTGTTGTTTTTTTGGTTTTGTTTTTATCTCCCCTTTTGGTTTGAGATTTTGCAATGGTGGAGGAAATGTATATAAATTCTAAATGGTGTGATACTTGGCCCACTGTTAAACAAAAAAAATGTTATTCAAATTTTTTTTTTTTTTTTTTTTTTTTTGCCAGGTTGAATCTGCAGGCTTAACTGGGTGAGTTGGGCTCTCATCAAGTTGTGCTTCTGAGAGTCATAATGGAAGATATATAAACTTCAGTCTAAAACATAATATGCATTGCCCATGAGTTGCATAGCATTGTTTAGATTCATACATAAACAGCCAGTAGCTCTGTATACAGATAATCAGTTATAGATTATACAATGCATTGCATTTTAATTTTGTGGTCCTGGTCAGTTCTACAGACAAGATAAGCATTCATTTTTATCCTGTTCTGTCTACTTTTGTTGAGCTGCTATTATCGACCTCTTACAGAGGTCATTTTTATTACTGCTGCCCTGCAGTCTTATGTTTTATGTATGAAGAAAAGGCAATTTATTGGTAACATTTTAAATGAATGTAATGTTGATGTTTTACTGTAATTAATAGCATCATTGATTCTAGTATTTAAAAAAAATAAATAAACAAACACCCATTCAGTTTTCATTTTTTGTAGGGGTTAGTAGTCTGTACTCCTACAACTACAGATCATATAACAACCAAAGATAAGGAAAAACTTTCTTACCCGCAACATTGTACAGTATCACTGTTTCCAGTGTTTTACATTTGATTAACATATTAGCTGATGAAAATGCATCCCTAGGTTTTAATTTACATACACACACACACACACACACACACACACACACACACACACACACACACACACACACACACACACACACACAATTTGGTTGTTAGGTATGCAAGCTCATTCGATTCTCAGAGACGGGGAATATGCCTTTTACTAAGAACTGTGTGTTCACTGAGTTTGTATATTTAATTAGCTCATGGTGCTGGGAGGCTTGCCCCCACAATTTTCTCTGTGAGGGGTTATTTTGCATGTGCTGAGATTAATGCACTGCTCATAAATAAAAGCATGTTGATGTGAGCATTGTAAATATTCCCCGCGATTCAAGAAGCTCAGAGCAAGGATGGTTTTAGCCTTGCACCGAGCATCCTCACTACAGATGGCACAGCAGCACCATATGAATGTGTATGAGGGCGCGCCGCCACACCTTCAATGTGCACAGGAAACATGTGCGAGTGCAGGGGGTGTGGACAAGTGCTCTACGGAGGCGTAAATATGCCCCGACACTTGCAAATCCTACAATGCCTACTAGTAGATCCTGCCCCTAATAGTAAGTCAGTAATTCAGTATCCGTGGATACTCAAATATATGCTAAGCATACAAGAGTGTCCAAGAACAGTGAAATAAAATTGAAGTAGTAAACACACAAGCATGTAGTGGAATGTTGTCCTTAGAACTTTCACAATTAGATTCCCTGTGTCCCTATTATACATTTGAATTGCTGCAATATCAAAGTTGTAAGCAAAGAGTAGCATGTCTGCATGTTGCTGCCCTCCGCCAAGCGTAGGTTACACATCATATTCATTCAAATAGGGAAAAACATGTGGAATCAACGTAAATGTCAATAGTGTAGTATTTAGAGCATCTGCCTAAAAAGCAGGCATTCACGGTTCGAGCCCAACAATAGCACATATCGTTTTCCATGTGGAATGAATGTAATTTTGCAGTAAAACTGACATAAGAGTATCGCATGAGATATTTAACTTAAATATCATTCAAGCAAGCACTGTCATAATGAATAAGGTACTAGTAAGCAGGTATAAGCACAAATAAGCAGCAGTAAACACATATAAGTACCAGTAATCAAGTCTGAGTGCACTTGCGCGGGTCTAAGCAGTGCCCAGCATAGGAAATGTATATAAGTATATACAGATATAATATATATATATATATATATATATATATATATATATATATATATATATATATATATATATATATATATATACATATATATATATATATATATATATATACATGAAGAAAGAATGACGTAACAATAAAGCATACAAAAGGAATGAGAAGGGAATCAACAGCAACCCCAGTATTATATAGTGCAATCAGTGTATGTCATAGCCAGCTGGGCAGGAGTGATCAAAGCACTGCTACTCACACCACAGGCAGGATATTACCAGTGGGAGTAACATTGTTGATTTGCTAAGTCTAGTTTACAATATATTTAAAAATAATTTAAAAATAATTCTACAATGTATAGTAAGGTAGGTTGCCGCCCTGAAATAACTTTCAGGAGAGGCAGGAATATGAAAACATTACTTGAATGCCCTACCAGTAATTTCACACAAACTCCAGGCATGTATAAATGCCACAACTGTAATTATTGTAAGTATATATATGAGTCTAACAGATTTTCTATAAATAGGAAGTGTTTTGAATTGCGATGTAGAACTAACTGTAACACTTGCATGGTAGTATATCTAGCCCAATGTCAAAAATGCTCAGGATTCTATGTCTGGAAGACCAAGCGTAAGTTACGTGAAAGCATATATGAACATCAATATGCAATAAAAAAGAAGAAACAAGAAAACGCACCTTCCAAACATATTATATCTTTCAGTGACCATTCTTTCAAATTTATAGTTATTGATCAAATATTAGAAAACAAGAGAGGTGCCCCTTCACAGTTGTTACTTGAAGAACTAGAACTTAAATGGCAGATTAGACTAAATGCTTACTCATATCCAGGATTGAATGATAGTTGTTCTATTAGTTGTATATTAAAACTAAAGAGCCTTATAAGGTAGGATACCCGGCAGGGAATAAATTTTATGCATGTATTAAATTTTAAACTTTATATATTTGATTCTGTATTGCAATTTATTGCCTTTTCGTCAACTAAACCATATGCATTTATATTTGTGTTTAGTGATTGACGAAGTAAGTTTAGCTATAAACATTTACATATATTTACAACGTAGTTTTTGCATTAAGTATTTTCCTACACCAAGTAGTCATTCTCAGGTCCATTTGTGCATATTATGTGCACATTGTACGACTAACCTTGGTGTATGTATTTTTGGTGCTATACTTATTTAATCAACTTACAGGTTTTTAACTTATTATTGATGCCTTTGGGCACAAATTTAATGTAGACATAGTCATTATGAAAGATATTTATTATTTGTATATGCCTACAGTATGTAAATTTATACACACTCATAGATGTATTTAAGTTAATATTATTGGCATTTCAATGTCACAATATATATATTTATTTATATATGCCATTCAATATATATATTTTTTATATATCATTATTTTTTATATATATATTTAAAGTTTTTCAAGAGGATTTAAATTGATGTAAATTGTTTATATTTAATTTTTATATTTATTTTATTTATGGACTATCCATTTAACTTAATAATTACTAGTTAGTATTGGCTAGGATTTTTATCTGACTATAAATGAAGCTTAGTGGGGTTTAGCTATAGTTAATTGATGGAGTAAGTTTCCTTTAATCTAACTGGGAGTGTTTAATGAGTAAATTAATTGTTTCAATTTAGTGATTCTTTTAATATAAAAAGCCTGTTGGTATATACTACAATATGTCTGAAGAAGTCTGCTTTTTAAGCAGACGAAAAGTGCTTCACAAATAAAGATTCGTTCGTCCTGTGGCTACTTTTGTTTTCTTGGCGAAAGTTGACTGCTCCTGTTCTTTTTGTTTTCCTAGTCTGCAGTTTGAGTTTTGTAGAAGTCTAGTTTACACACAGAGGGTAGTCCCCGGTGGGACTACCCAAAAATTGATAGACCATTTGGCCATCCGACCATTACACAAGCAAGGGCAGGTATTTTCAAGGACTAAATGGTGGGAGAGTCTGAGAATACATGGGTTGGGACAACATACATGTAAGGCCCCTAAAACTCGGGAGAGGGCAATGTGCGGAGGTGTGTCATGGCTGCGATAACAAGTGGACAATGGATGGTATGCGTGTATTTTGAACACGGGTGGGGTGGAGGAACTATGGGTATGAAATTATGGAGTCAGGCATGCCAGGTTTAGATGGGCTGGTTCTAATTTGACCGCCCCATGGAGGTCAGCAAGTTCGTTATAAGTATATATGCATACACACATGCAGACATCAATATGTAGATGTACATTTTCTGTAACACATTCATTCCAATTGCAGACATAAATAACATGCAGTGCCATGGCCAACTGAAGTGGGACAGGAGGGTCTGCCGGAACCTCCAAACCCTACAGCCTATAGTGCTGCAGTTTAAACACAGATATGGCTTAGTAATAGTCAACAGCATTCAGGATTACTTATAACAGCATGCATAGATATGACCATCAACCCAACACAATAGATGGTATACATTTGCAGAGGGAGCACAACATGTATATTTACTGCATGACATCTGTACAAAGTGTAGAAGACTTGGGACTGCAGTTATGAACAGTGGCCAATTATTGGCATGTCACTGAGAACCCCAGACAGTGTCTGTCATGCCAATGTTTCATGTGACATATGTCCAGTCAGGGATATGATGGGAGTAACTCATCACTATCACCATGTACTGGCTACAATCCTCACACTATACTCCTGCAGTTCACAGATGTGTGTTCCACACACTGACCAGCCCACAGATGGCCCTACAGATGGGGGTCCCTCACAAACAGAGCACTGTCTTGTCAATTTTAAAACATGCAGAATAGCCATTACCACACACAACTTGTTAAACAGGCAGTAGTCTCAATGAAGCATAGCTACACTTACATGTTGTAGTCATGTCTGACACATCACCCTCCTGTCTTTAGGCTATTTCCCACTGTATATGTTGTTTGAGGAACATCCAGATATCATCTGTGATACCATTTAGCAAACATCAGATCCAGGTACCACTCACAGCGACTGTCATGGGCAAACACCAACATGACGTTCCTAGATATTGTACTGTGTTTTTCATGTGAATGGCTATGGGAACATCATCACAGCTGTTCCACATGGAATAAGCTAGAGGAGGACTGCAATAGGTGCAGAGGCCATCACCTGATCATGACCATCACTTACAAAACACAAGCTGCTGCTGAGTAGGTGTACACCTCCACATCCATCAGAGAGTGTGTGGGAGGCACAGACAGAGGCAAAGTACATCAGAGAAGGGCTTGGAGACTAAAACCTAAGCATCGTCTGTTACACACCTACCAGTACAGGGGTTCAAACCCCTGACTGACTAGTCATTATTATTACAAGTGCATGCAGTTACTCTATGTGCCACAAAGCTGACATGCGGGTGTGCTGTAAGAACATATATGTGTGTTGGTGAGAGACATCTGCAGCAGAGATATAGTAGACATACATTAGGTGCAGCATACATGGCTGTCCACATGAATGGATGTCATTAACAACACAACCACACTCTCTAATGGACTCACATTGACACTCTTTGCCAGGGCCACAAATACACTCCCAAACTACTTAGTTTGCCACACTGCAGTAATGCACAGGTACTACATGCAGCACAGGGGATATCCGGAGGTTCTATGGGCTAGGGCATGTGAATGTGTTTGATATCTGTAGACATGCCAATGGGAGTTATACTGGAAGTGACTGTGGTTGGGAGCATCATACCTCACATGCAGACACAAGGTGCCAGTGCTGACATGCATGTGTGCATTGCTTCATGGGTGTGTAGTGGTTGGCTGTGCAAGATGGCTGTAAAAGGCTGGGTGAGAGGTAATCTTTGGCATCACGCCACCCGACAATGGTGTGCAGTGTGTCTGCAATGTCCCACACAGATGGGTATTGTATGAACTGTCCTGACATTCTGGTTACCATTGTGTATGGCCATAGCTTTGCAATGCAAGCCATGTCTGGGTTTTATAGTCCTTGACATGGACATTGCCTGGGATGTGCATGTCCCACAATAATGTACAGTGACATGTACAGGTGTACCTGGTTTGGCTGGCAAATATTGTGTACACAGACTGTTACCCTCCAATATGCCAATACTGGCCTGGTGTGGCAGGACCTGCTAATAGTCAGCAGGTTGACCCTGCAACTGCATTGATAGCATGACACAGGTATTCCCTGGTGTCAGTGGCATCAGTCCATACAGGGCACATGTGTAAGGCATTGTATGGCCTCTGTGGATCACATTTGATGGCACCACATATGCTGCAGGCATCCAGAGGGGAACATAGTGAAGGCACATTGTCCGCAATTATGTCCCTATTGTACTGCTGTACAGGGTGCCATGCCCTCTGCAGCCCACTGCAATCACACCATGCCTACTATCTGTCATCAATGTGCAGGGTACTAGCAACATAGCAGGATATTCTAGGCAAGTGTGTTTGTGTATGACACATTGTTTCAGGACGTATTCCGGGTAATAGTAGGGTTGCATGACTTTGTTCACCAGGCCTTTTGCCAGATGTAGGTGTATGGCTTGCCAACACAGTCCCTTGGCTGACTGACATCTGTATTCCTCATGAGGTGGACATTGTGACATATAAGATGGACACCATATAGGAAAACTACAAAATCCGCTACCCACCATGTCCAGTGGTTAGACACTCATAGCCATCTCCACACAGGCTCTGACAGTCAAACATACACGCACACAAACACACACACACCTGCTATGTTTTGGAATACAACCCCTACCTAACTAGTGTATCACACTACAGCACTGCATAGTTGCAGCACATGCTATGGAGATTACTTGGTTACAGCAGTCCCAGAGGTGTATGTCTAGGTGGGTGACATCAGAAAGATTGCCAAAGGTGGTCATATGAATTGTAAAGAGTGTGCATACTCTAAAAGGCATTGTTACATGCACACACACACACACACACACACACACACACACACACACACACACACACACACACACACACACAGTTGGCCTCTCTTGGAATGGAACACCTACCTAACTAGTTTATCACACTACAGAAATACCTGCAGAGAATACTGGGTTACAGCAGTCCTTGAGACTTATTTCTAGGTGGGTGATATCAGCAGGATTGCCAAAGGTGGTCATGTGGATTTTAAAGAGTGTGCATATTCTAAAAGCATTGTTTCTTTCACAGGCAGGTAGACACACACACACACACACACACACACACACACACACACACACACACACACACACACACACAGTTGACATGTCTGGGATTAGAACACCTACCAAACTAGTTTAACACACTACAGCACTATGCAGTTACAGCATGCGCCATGGAGATTATTGGGTTACAACAGTCCCAGAGGTGTATTTGTAGGTGGGTGATATCAGCAGGATTGCCAAAGAAGGGCATTTCAAGTGTACTGTGGGTTGTACATGTCTGTTACCTGCATGTACCTGCTGCTTACTGTCATGAAAACACATTTGCACCTGCTTACAACTGCCTTATGCAGTCCTAATTGACAGTATCAACAAGGTTTACAGGTCTTGAACCCTGGACCATGCACACTGAGGTCACTGGACATACCATTAAGCCATCCGGGTTGTACACATGTCACATGGTGTCTATAATGCACATCCTACTACAGGTATTCCACATTACTGAAAACAAATGGGACAGTCCCTTTGTGTACACAGTACCCTTGAATGTACAAAGAGAAGTCTACATCTGTACAATTGTCATAACTACAATATATATATATATATATATATATATATATATATATATATATATATATACACACACCTACGGGATGTGTACACACACACAGAGATACATATATATGCATATACACAGACACAGCCATAGCT
This sequence comes from Protopterus annectens, assembly GCF_019279795.1. Taxonomy (NCBI): domain Eukaryota; kingdom Metazoa; phylum Chordata; order Ceratodontiformes; family Protopteridae; genus Protopterus; species Protopterus annectens. The sequence goes on along the minus strand of NC_056742.1, from coordinate 212,729,247 downwards.
ATCTATATATATATATATATATATATATATATATATATATATATATATATATATATACATATATATATATATATATATATATATACATACACACACACACACACACACACACACACACACACACACACACACACACACACACACACACACACACACACACACACACGTCTGAATGCCCTTTGTGACACAGAAGGGTTCCAAAGGAACTGATGTGTACAAAAACAGAGGCATCTCTTGTGTTATAACATTTAAATCATAAGCAGTTCACCAGAGAAGAGATGGCTGTTGCGTATGTGGAGTTTGGGGTGGGGAATGATGGCTAATGTAATCTACCCCAGGGATTGTGGAGTTAGGGTGGGGGGATGATGGGTATGGACCTACACCCCAGCGACCACTTCTGTGTCACTGCTCGACAAGGTACAGGAAAATAACATACCCAACTGTAGTCGTTCTTAACTGTGTATTATTTATCATTCCTAACTATGTAATACTTTGTAGACACTGATCACCACAGATGGCTACCATGGTATGCTAAAAGACATTATACATGTGTATGCCTGACTACAGGGTAGTCACACACACAAACACGCACACACTTGCCAGTATTGTGCATACACGTCTTGCCTATGTAAAGGTAACTAGTACAGTTGTATGCAGTTGGGGTATGTGCCACAGAACACATACAATTACACTTACTGATTCCAGTTCTGAGCTGGGTGACATCACAGGACCGATTACTTGCAGTGGGGAGGGGGGAAGAGAGAGGCTTAGCCATTGACAAGGGTAAAGGCCAGTGCTAAAGGAGGTGTCACTTTGGAATGATGCAAAATCCACTGCCATGACAGGATGCAGACACAAATACACTCAGCCATTTGCTGACACACTCACTCATTTGCTGTCACACACATAAACACAGTTGCTAGTGGTGGGATCAGAACTCCTGCCTATCTAAAGATCACTATTACAGTACTACACAGTTACGAGACACGCCACAGAGATTACATGTTCCAAGGCAGTCAGACTGCCCTTCTACAATTGAGGACAACAACAGGGTGACTGACAGTCACAAAGTACATAACTGTAGACCTGTGTGTTTAAAGTAGGTGTCCATTACAGCTTGTATGCACAAATAAGACACATCATCCGCAGGTAGGCCTGAGAGGTATAGTTATATCACAACAGGAAGCTGAACTGGAGTATGGCCAACTGCGGAATGGACAACTACTATCACTATACAGGGTTACAGTGGGTATGCTCATACACGTAGTAGCACAAGGCCGTTTGGGATGCACTATGTCTACAACTACACAAGGTTATACTGGGCATGCTCATACACTTAGTAACAAAGGGCTTGTTGGATGCACTGACTCAAATTACACACAGTGGCAGTGCATACACTCATACACTTAGTAGCACAGGGCTGTTTGGGATGCACTCCGATTCTAAGCACTGAAGGCCACAGTGTGCATGCTCAAACACTTACATGTACAGAACACATTGTAATGGACTCCTATTGTAAGCACACATGTTTACAGTTAGGTACATCTTACCTGTCAGTATATATGCACATCATATTGGTTTACTACCTGATACCTGTATGTGGCCTGTAAATGATATATCTGTGTCTGTGCTGTGTGATACACATGCATACATGTACATGAAGTACTGACATATATATGTTATGTATACACATTCATGCATGTGTGGACGTGACAGGCAATAGGTTACCTGGGTTGCACAGGCAGATTTTACCTACAGCATGTGTCACACACCTTGCTGCCCTGAAAGGCATACATTGATTGCAGGTTGTGGACAGTGCCATTATATGTGGAACAGTGGCATGTGCAAGCATAATGTGTGAGATATCCTTGTGTAATGGTACTGAGGTGCAGGTGTCAAGATGACCTCTCCCGGCTGTGTTAGTAGTTGTTATTATTAGCAGGACTGCTACCCTAAGTATATCTCACATTGGTCATATACACAAGTTATGTCACTGTCTGTCACCTTACATTTGGCATTTGCTACCAAGCACATTAATGCAACGCTCAGTGATGTCATGGTACAGGTGGCAACTGCTAGACCAAAACAATGAGCCAATGTCTTGCTGTTATTATGAGGTTGTCCAGTGTCTGTCATTCTGGGCTGTCATGACCGAATGACGAGCCTTCAACACAGAGCACATGCATCCATGTTACACGTGTGTGTGGATAATACCTAGGTAGCATTTACCCATATAGCCACATTCCAAGGCAAATGTCCTACACACAGAAGTAACACCCTGACACTTACATGATAATTGCATTGGATGCTTATGCTAACCAGTGCTAGATGTGCGGCTTTAGTAATCCATTTGCTCAATGTAGAACCTACAGTGTGGAATACTGACATCTGTGCAATGAGGAACACCTGGCTGAAGGCTCTGTAGTGCACAATTGCACTACCACCATATAACTCAGATCCAGACATGTGGGCCATAAAAGTGGTATGGACCACTCCAGGTAGTTTACACATATTCATAAAGGCTACTCACATGAAAAGACCACTACTCCGACATAACGCATCACAGATGAGTCAGGTACAGGTGACAGTGGCAAATGCTGCACTCTAGGCTGTATCCTCATATACATCCACCACCTTGTTCCCAGACTACCAACACACATCCATATGTGGTATGACATTGTATGGTAGACCACCAGATAACCCTCGATTGGTGGACTGTACCTAGGCCTACATCAACTGTGCAAAGTACCCATGTACAGACACAGCTGCATAATGTGTTATGCAATTCAATAATACCACTGTTTGTAACCAGCTCAGTTGTAGACATACCAGGGTCCCTTGGATGTTGTCAGCATTAACACAGTTGACTGTTGCTGTAGACCAGTAAACAACACCCTCATGGTTGGATATGATCTAACCATACCTGCCCTGGATATGTATATCCCACACTCATACAACATAAATTACATTACCATAGCTTTCCTTTTCCTTTCTACATACAGGTGGCTACAGTCATTACACACATGCACATGGCAGATAGCATGCTAATAGTACATAAGGTTCGATATCTATGTTGACATCGGTAATATCCCCTCTCTACTGGTCACCCATGACACCTATCATATCATACAACACCCCATGTGGCATGTATGTTTTTAGACATGTCTACCTAATGCAATGCCTATAAACATACCCAAATAACAGGACCATAGGACCTATAAAAGGCCTGTATTGACAGACTCAGGGGAAATCCAGCTCTGCTCTAAGGAATACCTCCCGCCAATACCCCTGACTCTTCTCTGGAAGTTGCTGGTTATTGTTGGACTAAAGAAGTACTACTGAAGACTGCCCCTGAGTAACTTTTGGGAATGTAGGTAGCCCAACACCAACTACTGTCTTTGCAAACTACCTACTTAACGTTTGTATTTTCCTATAACTTCCCTTGTAAGTGAGTCAGCAGCCTACCGCAGACCACAATACATTACTCCCCTCCTCTGGTCAACTGAGTCCTACATATTTCCCTCCATACAGGTTAAGTGTCCTCCACCCCCTTTTCAGCCTGCCTATCTCTATCTCACCACTAGGTGGCAGCACCTACCATCCATAGGGGAACATATCTTTTATTTTATATGGCTCCCCTCCTAAGTAGCTGTCTAGGTATCTTTTGAGCCATTGTTCTCCAACTATATCCTGGTTCTTCCACCCCTGAACAGAATACCATAGCTAATTTGCCCCTCTGTTTCTTTCCTGATAGTTATTTATCTTACCTTTTTATACATATACTTTACCTGCTTATATTGCTTTCACAGCTGCAGTGGCTGATACTTTTTCTGCTGCTGGTTCTTCCTTCTGTTCTTCCCCGCTCCGTTCGCCCTATGGGCTCACTCCACTCCCCTACCCTACCCCCAAATCTCACCCACCCCCACCACATTCATACTTATACCCACATAACCACACCTACTTCCTCTCCCACTAAACTCCACCCCTTCCTCCTTTAATTCCCTCCCCTGCACAACTTTCCTCCACCGCAGATCCCATCAACTCCTTCCTCAATACACCACACATCCCTAATCTCTCTTACTACTAACCATACATATCCCAAAAAAACCCAAACATGCATCCAAAGTATACACTCTTCTCCATTCAAATACTTATTTTACTTTACCTAACCTTCATCTACTACCTTACCCAGCCTAACAAGCAATCTCACTCCCCACTCTATCACACAACCTCCTCTCTCCACTTACTTCACCCCTACTCAGTCATATCAATATCTCCTACACTTTACTCTATCAAACCCAATCTCTGCTTTCACTTCAAACTTATTTCACTAAAAACTTCTACCCACACCCTACCAAACATATCCCCTACAACCTCTACTATTTATGACAAAAAACACAAAAACCCATACTATACAATAGAAATTCTAACATCTCTACTTTTAGCTGGGGATGTACATCCTAACCCAGGCCCAAACACCTCCCCCCGTTCATCTAAATCCATTTGACTAGCATCCCTTAACACACAAAGCTTAGCAAACAAAGCTCCAAACCTTCAAGCCTGGTTACACTATAATAAACCAGATATCCTAGGCATATCTGAAACCTGGCTAAAACCCCATATAAAAGATGTGGAAATAATTCCTGCCAACTACTCCATTATCAGAGCAGACATAACCCAGCAAAAAGGAGGTTGTGTAGCTATACTATACTCATCCTCTCTATCCATTACTTCTTACAATAAAGCTATTCCTCAATTCAACAATGCAGAATTAATAATAGGCCTACTTTGATTAAATAAACACAAAAATATATGCATAGCCTCATTCTACATTCCTCCTGGCGACAATATCCCTACACTGGAAGATATCCTCTCCTGGTTCTCTTCCAATATTTCTAATGAAACCATCATCATGGGAGACACTAACATCAATTGGTCCACCATTCAATCCCATACCCCCTCCATTAACATCAACCTGTATAACTTCACTCAACTCATCAACTCTACTAGGCCCTCTAAAGACTTCTCTTCTGACAGTATTATAGATTGGATATTAGTCTCTATCCCCCACAATTACCCTGATAGTGGAATTCTACCTGACTCCCTAAGCGACCACCTTCCCATCTTTGACACACGCCTCTCTTCTTCCCTACAAGTTTCTCATAACTACATCACTTTCAGAGACCAACAAAATTCAACCCAGAAGCCTTCTCTAACTTCATAAAATGCCTTAACTGGTACCCACTAAAAACTCTTCCCCTGGAAAGTGCTATCACTCACTTTAATTCCACTTTCTTAAACCTGTTAGATACACATGCTCCTTAAAACCAGAAGAATAAAAAACAAAACTACCCCTTAGCTAACTAAAAATACACTAACAACCATGCGACTAAGAGATAAAGCCTGGGCACGAATCTCCCACTACTCTTAACGACTACAAAACTCTTCGTAACTCAGTAAAAAAGCTTATCACAGCAGACCGTCACAACTATTACTCTTCTCTTCAAAGTAAATACAAAAATGACCCACAAAATTTCTGGAGAGGTATAACCTCCCTCTTAAAACCTGGTACAACTGAAAACCCAAACCCCAATCCAAGCATACAAGACAATGACCTTGCCATCGAGTTTAACTCTTTTTTCACTGACTGCATTTCCAAACTAACCTCTTCCTTCTCCTCCAACTTCCACCCCCCCCACTCCTCCTCCTTCTCCACTCTGTCATCCTACTACCTCCCAACCACTTAGATTCTCCCTGGAACCAATCCCTACTTCCACTATCAAAAAACTCCTGAAAAAGCGAAAACCTTACACCAATGCCCCCGATAACATCCCCTCACACTTCCTCAGTATAGCTGCAGATGCTATCGCCCTGCCAATTAGTATCCTAATCAACCGCTCCATCCAAGAAAGTCACGTTCCTCAAATCTGGAAAAAGGCTTTTATAATTCCCTGTCATAAAGGAGGAAATAATACTAGTATTACCAACTTCTGGCCCATCGCTATCCTCTCTCCTATTTCTAAAATTCTAGAGAAATGTATTCACCTTCAACTCCTTCCCTACTTACTAGACAACAACCTACTAACTTCTACTCAACATGGCTTCCGTCCCAATCACAGCACTATGACAGCCCTCCTATCATTCCTTGAAAATGTGAACAAGGCTAGAGACTCTGGCCTCACTGTATCTACCATCCTACTTGATCTCTCCAAAGCTTTTGACACTATCTCCCATAACTTACTACTAACTAAACTCTCTAAGCTAAACCTTTCACCTTCTGCTCTTAATTGGTTCACCAGCTATCTCTCAGACAGGCATCAAGCTGTTAAGAGGAAAAAATCCATCTCCTCTTTCCTAAATAGCCCCACAGGTGTTCCACAAGGTTCCATATTAGGACCCCTTCTCTTTAATATCTTTGTAAATGACTACTATCACTCTATCCCCTATGCTGACATCATCCCATATGCAGATGATTCTACAATCATCTGTGCTTCATCTTCCATTCCAACTCTCCAAAAGCTGACTCAAGATGCCTTCTCCACCACAGAACAGTGGATGAAAGACAACCATCTTGCACTTAATGCAGCTAAATCAAAACTAATGATATTCAGCCCCTCTAAAACCAACACACTGGATCAACAACCATTCTCCATCACCAGTCAGAATAATAACCCACTTGAACTGGTAACTGAAGCCATGCTTCTAGGAGTTCAAATTGATAATAACCTTACTTTCAAGTCCCATCTACTACAAAACATAAAAAAAAACACCAAAAACTAGGCCTGCTGTACCGTCACAAACAATTCCTCTCACCTACTACCAAACTCACTCTCTCTACCACATTTCTCTTACCCTCCCTCCTTTATGGTGCCCCTCTTTTAACTAATCTACAATCATCTCTCAAAATAAAACTTTCGACCTGTTATAATAAAATAGCAAAATTTGCCACTAGCAATAAATCTTCAACCCATCACTGTGTACCACTCCACAAACTAAATTGGCTTGAACTTCCCAATTACCTCTCCTACACTCAACTAACATATGCAGACAGACTCATTTTTCAACCATCCCTCTGTCCCTTCCTGTCCACTACCTTTAAAATTCACCACATTCAAAGACTTTTCAGATCTACTAATCAAAACCTAATAGAAGTCTATAGACCCCATCGTCCCCCGGACATAACCTCCTCTCATTTTCACTAGCACACCTATGGAACTCCCTCCCACCCTCCATTCATATCCTCACTAGCCTTCCTACCTTTAACAAATTACTCCACTCCTACCTATCATCCACATGGGAATGCTCCTGCTCCTACCCCACATAATCTTTCTATACTCTCTACTGTATTCCACCTTTTACTCTCTCTACCTCAGACAGTAACCTATTCCTTAATAGATCCTATCCTCCTGAAAGCCTTATGCATCTATCTACTCACTTCCTTATCCTTGTGCCTATGATTTAATTTGGTTTGAACTTTAATATGTTTTATACTTTGATTGTATTAATGCTTAAATTTACTCATTTTAACCACTGTACCTCGTGATGTCATGTACAATAATTTGGATGTAAATCTCTATAATATGTAATCTGCATATAAATCCCTATAATATGTAATCTGTAATGGAGCTTTTCTCCCCAGGACTCCATTGAAAACGGGCTCTCTTGGCCCAATGGACTATCCTGGTTAACCAAATAAATAAATAAATAAATAAAATGTTCCTGAGTAGTCACAGGTGATATGTTCATGACATGTACTGCCATGTGTGGCCACAACTCTACATATACCCCATGTCAACAATTGCAAGCCATGCATGCTTTGTGCTGTCTGGACATTAGCCTTAGTAATACAATAGCCAGTACATGCTGGGGTGAGATGTTTACAAGCCACAGACCTCGCACATGCTTGAATGAGTGTACTGCCTAGCTCTAACAGAGCACATTGCTGGCACTCTTCCAGTACACATGAGGTGTGTGTGGCAAATATGATGTGCTCACTGTTGACCATTACAGTGCCCTGGCTTCACCATGGCACTGTCAAGTAACAGTTTGTAGGAGCATGACATTGAATAATGCTGTGTGTGTCATGCTATGTGCAGTTGTAATATATGTACACTTGGCTACTCGGTGAAAGTGGTGGTGTCCTACCAGTACATGAATACAACATCCATTATGGTGTAATGCTCGACTATGTTTCACACATGGTGTGGGGAAGGTATGGAATGTATCCTCTTGACCTGCTAGTGCACGTACTGATGTAGACCGCATATGTGTACATGTATTGCTGTTTGTGTAGATTCCATGTGTGTGCAGTGTCTGATGTCTGAAGGTGACTGTTGTATTAGTACATCATGCTGTTGGAATACAGCCTCAACATTGCCAACTGTATATGGTGATATGCTCTAAGTACAGGAAACCATACATGAGGTATGGACAGATGTTTGGGCATGACTACTAAGTGGTGGGGCTTCTTTGCAGATGAATGATTACTGAGGACAGCTCACAGGTGTGTTACAACCAGTCCTACAATAACCTGTGTACCTACTAAGGTCAGGTTTTGTTAAATGAAGTGGAAGACAGACAATGTAGAATGCTGTAAGGGTGACACTGAAGGCAAACCTCATGACACCTGTAACAGTAATACCTCCCCTGTGCACATATTGTGCATATATCAGCACAGTTGTCAAAGGAAAGAGACAGTACGCATTGTACTGGATGCAATAGTGCTGTACGTCTGCAGTACCTATCATGAGATAGGCAGGTGTTTGATTCACAGTACTGGCACGTGTGGGTGTGTGTGTCCATATGTGTCACATATGGTTGGAAATACATCCCATATGTTATCACTCTCCTGAACACTGTTGTTGACACCAGCACAGAGTGAAGTGTAGAAAGAAAGGCATAGGCAGGTGGTTAAACTTCACACATGTAAAGTGTCTGTATGTGTGTGACATATGTGTATATCTTTGTGAATGCCAGTGTGTGTGTGTGTGTGTGTGTGTGTGTGTGTGTGTGTGTGTGTGTGTGTGTATGGATGTCCGTGTGTATGGCTGTCCAGTTCCTGGACTGAGGCTGTATTTTACCATAGTGAAATGTTAATGCCCCTCCCCCATCTACTCAATGCAATCTAGCATCCCTGTTGATATCATCAATCGTAGATGGACATACTAACTGCCTGATAACATGTACACCCTGGGATGTGACTTGTTGTTACATAGCCTACTGATGGACTCCCCCTCCCCACCTACACTCACTGCACTGTAGTATCCCTGTCAATGTCCTTGATCTTAGGCCATTCCAACTACATATGTAATCTCTGTGGCGCGCCTTGTAATTGTGTAGTACTATAATGATGATATGCACATAGGCAGGGGTTCTCATCTGAACACTGGCAACTGTGTGTGTGTGTCAGAGTGTGTGTTACTGTGTCTGTGAATCCCTGAGTGTGTGGGTGTATCTGTGTTTGCATGCTGTCATGGCAGTGGGTATTACTGCCTCCCAATGAGAAGCCACTATTTCCACTGACCTTTACCCTTGTCATCCAGCATACCAATCTTTTACCCACTCCGCACTCCAGGTAACTATACCTGTAATGTCACCCACTATGAATGTGATGGCTCTGAACACAGTAGCTTACTACACAGCTATCATGCTCTTGGATCATTAGAACAGTAAACATAATTGAAACATGGGAGAATATAACTGTGATGTGGAAGCTACAAAGTTCATGCAGGTATATTCAAACTGACCTGTGGGTAGTCAACATGCACATATGGGACTCCCGCAAATGCCAACATTCCCCGACACATGCAACTATACCTGAAAGAGGAAGGCAGAACGTCAAGATCAACATGCTGTTAGTGTTGTTACACATGATACATACTGTCAAATGTACAAAATGCATTCTAAACCTGCAATACATGGCATGTCTGCTACCTGTCAACACTACTCAACAATATTAATCTACAGTTGTCTACCTAGTATGTTCACCCTGTGCATCAGACCATATGAACATGTCCCTACACCGATGGTGTGGATGACAGGGGTGCAGCATAGGCATCATCATATGCACAGGGTAATAATGTTTGCCAGAGGCCTAGGCTGTGCCATTGGATGACATCATGTGTGTGTGTTAGGGCCTGTCATATCATTGGGCATGTGTGGATGTTATGCGTGTGTGTGTTGAGGTGCCCTACATTTGTTTCCAGTGTGTGTGTGCATGCACACAGGTCTGGCATGTGGCTGGCCTACACAGGGGTAATATTGACAGCTGCAGACTGTTCAAGGCAGGTTTCACAGTTCATGGTGTCCGGCCATGGCTACGTGACCTGTGCCTGCCAGGGGTTGCACAGGCACTACCAGGCAAACGTCCATATTGGGTACCGTCTGATGACACATGTCCACTGGAATCGTGTCCCTGCTGGGATCATCCAGGACCATGTGCACATGGCCTGCTGTGTCCTGGTGTGGACTGCTCAGCACCAGCTGTACTGCTTCTGCTACTGCTACTATGGGAGTGGGCATATGCAGTAGCATGTTCACGTAGACCTTCAACAGGTGATGTATGTCAACGTGCCCAAAGCCTCACTCCCACCAGATGTTCCAGCACAGACATTCCACGCTCAAGGATTGACATGCCATGGTCAAAGACTCCCACCATGTCACCCAATCGTCTATCCAAAACATCTGCAAGATGATGGTGAGCATTTTCAAGTGCTTGGATGTTGTCAGTTAATGAATGGACAGCAGCCCTCTGAAGCCTCAGACCTTCTCTGTTGTGCCATTCAGCACGTGCCTGTGCCTCCATTACAGCTCAAAACATGCATCTGGTGACACCAGCTGATGTGCTTGGTCTCACATGGGCATGTTGGCCAGTGGTCCTCCTATGAGCAGTGCTGGGCATATGCCTGTGTGGGACATCACTAGTCTGTTGACTGGTATCATGGTGTGTAGGCACACCTTCCATAACCACACTTCCCTGTTCCATGCTACCACCCTCCAACTGTCCTTCCTCTATGGCCAGTGGTGATGGAGTAAGTGCAGGCAGGGGAACTCTGTGCAAGGATGAGGGGGAGACAGGTGGAATGGCAACCAATGGCACAGATTCAGCCCCTAACAACCCTGCCTGTGCCTCAATCATACTATCATCATCACCACTGTTAGAGTCTGTGGGGACACTAACATCAGGTGGACCGCAGGAGGGCAACACACCTACATCAACACCTGTGAGGGGAAGAGAAGAACTGTACATTACAAGTTATACCAGACACATAGAGACAGACATACACAGACACACACAGACAGACAGACACAGACACACAGTCAGACAGACACAGGCACACACACAGACACACACACAGACAGAGACACAGACAGGCAGACAGAGACAGACACAGACACACACACACACACACACACACACACACACACACACACACACACACACACACACACACACACACACACACACACAAATACTGACACACACTGACACACATAGACACACTCAGACACACATGCTACATGCAAGTGATATGGCAGATGGCATTCAGCTTAGACAATTAGTTTCAGCTTAGGAAATTTTAGTGGTAGTTATCATACATCCCTGAGTTGCACACAACAGCATGCATGTGTTATAGCAGATAGCATGCACCTTACACAATTATAGTGGTGGTTAGCATACATACCTGTATTGCACCATTTGTGTTAGTAGCCTATGCCCTATACCTGCAACACAATGCATGCACTTTGCACCATTGCACTGCACTGCTATGGTGTGTGCAACATACACCACATGTTACCAGACCATCGCTGACCTTTGTACATCTGCCACTGATGCTTTGTGTTGGCCATTGCCCCTATGTGTGAGGGCATGAGCAGTAGGGTATGTCAACTGCATACTATGTTTGCCTGAGCCCTAGCTTGCATATCTCCTCCAAAGCAGTGCATGTCTGTTCAACATTAATAATGTCTACCCCTGAGCTGAGTGTAGACATTGTGCATGTGGCTGTACACACATGTTTGCCATGGCTGTCCCTACTTTGCAATGGTGCCACAGACCAGCACAGGTTTACAGTACACTGGCCTACTGTGTGGCGTATGACATTGCCAATCACATGTAGTATGACATGTCTTCTGCTGACATGTTGAATGACATGCATACATGTGTAACACAATGGTGTCTTTTTCAATCTACAGTACAGTAATGGTGTCCCAATGCAAGGAAGTGTTATACTAACATGGGCCTTCAGCTGATGCAATGTTGTCTGTCCACCCTACAAATATGCAGGGACATACTGCACATTTAGCTGATGTGCATAGCCACTGCAGGGCATCATGTGGCTTCACAACTGCTATACAGTGTTAGCCACTGACACAGTTCATAGCCATGACTATGTTCACATACAATACATATCTAATGTGGAATGTGACCCACGTCACTGAGGTGTATACACAATAAACCCTAATATAGAATGTGTGACACAGGTCACAGAAGGATATATGGATGACACCCCTGCACATCTGCAACCATATTATTGATACCTGGCAACTATGCCCACATATGGCTAACTTACAAGTACTCTATGTCCCACATGCCATCTGTGTACCTCACACGCATGAGGAGCAGGCATGACAGTGATGTCTGACATCAGCAAGGTGAATGTACTGTATCTGTTGCTTGATGTGGATGTATGTGTATGTTGTGCAACACATCTATGTATTTGGATACTGTATAGGTGAATGCTTCCATGTTGTGACACACTCAAGATGGTCAAGACATGTTATGTGGTGGTTTCATGTTATGCATACCAGAAGCTGTGCATAGGCCTGTATGATGTTTAGTGTTTCACATCTGCAATATCACCATTACACAAAGGCCATAATTGTATTGTGTCAAGCCAATGTACAACAGGGTGTACACACATGTACATCACTTCTACTGTGTGTGTTGGTTCATGTCTCTGGCCATGCCCCATGGCCATGTGTACACATGTTCAGTCCAATGGTTGTGGTGGCCATCTTATTTCACATGTCAGTGTTATCCCATATGACATACACCCATATATGTCATATGCTCCACTGAGGACAGAGTTATGCAGACAAAGGGTGGTATGTATGGGATGTGAGACATGTTTTGCAGGATAGTTGAGCAGTGCTGCAGTCAGCCCACTACATGTCATGGAAATGTCTGATAGCACATGATATTGTGTGACATTCATAGCAAGGGTATACTCCACAAGGGTGTATCCTGTGTGCTGGGCATACTCCAGCTCCAACAAATTTAGAGTGTGTGCATACATATGCTCACTGTACAGTACTGTTCATATTCCCAAAATGTGTAATGCTGATATGTAGTACCTGTCCCTACAGTGGAATAAACCTCCACCATTGTATTCACTGTTGTCCACACATCTGGCAATGACAGTTTGGAAGGTTTATTGTAGGTGTTTCATATAGTCTTTAATTTTTTCACATAGGTAAACAGTGTGATGCATTGCAGGTCTGACCAGTGTCCATTAACCGGACCACCATTCATTATGTGTACATGTGTTATGGCAGATAACATGCAATTAATATGTTCCATGCATTATCAAGCCTGGTAAATAATAACAATCTCACCTGACACAGGCTGCTGTCACTGCAAAATGCCAGAGGTACCTAAACAGGAGTATCACAGCAGTAAGATCATTATACACACCTGTGTGATAGCTACAGGGTACAATGTCCATGTTAGCTCATAAGCCAGTACAATACACTATACTATGGAGTATGCACATCTGTGCATACATAGAGTAGCAGACTATAGTATGTGGCATGTGTGCATACATGCCTTGCATATGATGTTACATTACATATTATACAGTAACACATGTAACTATGTGATATATAGTTGTGTTTTATATGCAGTAGTGACTTACCAGGCAACTCCAGGCTCGATGGTTGAGAGACACCCACCTCCACAATACCAGCTAAACTTGTGGATAGAGGTCTGCAGGTGTCCCCAGGTTGGCCAGTAGCTCATCGGTATGTGTGAGTGGGGGCTGGGTGAGCGGCCCCCCACCTTCTGCACCTTGTTCCCTGGTGACTGCATTAGCACGCTGTTTTGCCCATCTTATCAGGTCAGTGTAATGTTGGCACACCTGCTGATAGGTGCAATTGTGAACACAAACATCATTTACCCTCCTGCAGAGTTCCTCCCACAGGGCATCCTGCTGCTGTGCATCCTGTGGCACATGGCTGAAGAGCATTGTGGAGTTGTCGAGGAGGTATGGGATGAGGACCTCATCCTCCAAGTGGCTGTACCGTGGCAGTCTGCTACGTGGCATACCTGGAAGACATAATGATGGAGACAGGTCTCAGTAACTCACAGAGAAGTACAGCAGTACAGCTGAACATACATGTGTATCACATTTATTAAGATTACAAATACGACTTTATAAATCTACATAACACTAACACCAATGACATGTATGTCACACACATTTGACACCTACTGGTGATGTGATGTTATCAACATATATGTGTGTGTCATGTGATGACATTGCTCATACACCATGTGGATGTTGTCTTGACGTGGGCATGTCTGTTTGCCTATAGTGGTGTCTTTACATATCAGCACATGCCTGGATGTGTTTACATTAAGGCAATTGACCTTAATATTGTGTATATGCCACATATATAGTCATACATAGCCATTAGGGACATCACCTGTGACTCTGCAGACTTGCAAGCATGTATGTGTTTTGTCATATACATCTACATGGCACTTTACAGTTGTGTAGCATCCTGCCATGTATTGCCTGTATTGGACATGTGTAACACATGGGACAGTAGCTAGCCTGATGGTATTTGCAGAGTTGGATATCAACTATAGCATGTATGGTCATAGTAATCTAGTAGACTATATGCCCTGGGCCATTTATGAGCATAGGTAGACAGGTTACCTAGCTGTAGGCAACAGACAGGTAAGTTGCAGTGGCCAGTTCAAGCAGTGCTACAGAACTGATACACATGGTTACTGATATATTTGGCATGCGGTCATCACACCATGTCACAGAGAGGGGCGATGTGCAGCTTTGCTGGACAGGGATGCATAGTATGGTAAAAGTATGTTAAGTGTATGGGACAGGGATCTGTCAGGCATGTTGTGATCCTTGTACTAGAAAGGTGGATGTCCATGATGTATGTGTTTATTTGGGGTCAGGATGTGTTACATGTAGCATGTCCAACACCTCTGGGTTGGACATGGCTTTATTCAGGGTAGGCTGCATGCTACATAGTGCAGCTAGGGATTGTGAAGGGCAGTATAGGCCATCTACATATGGGCAATAACCCTTAAAGGAAATATGTGATCTATTATGGGTCACATGGGTGTTGAGTACGGCAGTTATCTCTATATTCCTGGATGGCACCCTGTCATGATTAGGGGTGCCACATATGACTACCTGTCTTTTGTAGTGATATAACTATCAAAGGGAAGTACTGTCCAGCTGCATCCCATACACACAGTTGCCATTATGTTGACCACTGCCTAGATGGTAGTTAATGGGTACAGGGTTTGTAACACAGGGGATGACAATGCAATACTTAGCTGACAGAGTGTGGCCATACATCACATACCACACATCTGACACATTAAGGCCCTTCTGTATGTTGAACGCAGCACACAATGAGTCAACTATTGCTCCTAGTTCATAGTCATTTGCAAACATCAATAGGCTGATGCCTTCTGTGTTAGTCCGTGTGGTATAGATAACAAAAAGGGGAAGTACCAGGAATGACCCCTGTATTACTGTGGCTGGCACTGGTTTGATGTGTGTGTATTCGTCAGACACCTTCTGTAGTGTGGGTTCTGCCAGCAGTCCAGTTGCCAACCACTCCTGTGACATAAGAATATACATCAGGTTTACTGAGTGTAGCTGGAACAGTATGGGTGATGGTGTCTTACGACCTGGCAAGGTCATGATATGCAATGGGAATCAACCCTACTGTCATCTACATCTGTACCGAGTACATCAATTACGTTGACCATGGTTCATGGCCATACAGAACAGACTCAGCAGGGTAGTTGTGCACTGTGTCCCAGTATCAATGGTGTCTCCCCCTTTGCTGGGTGTGATAACTGTTGCTGTGCACCATTCGGTGTGTACACAGCCTGACATGGAGCTATGATTGAACATGATGTGTATGAGGATAGCTTACATTTGTGTAGGATACACCCTGGGATGTTGATAGGTCCCATGAAAGCTGTATGTATGGCTTTAGAGAGTGCAGCTTGTACCTGCATAGTCATTAGTACAGGGGCCCTGTAGTGTACATGGATATATTACTAAGTGTACCTGTTGGTGGTGGGGGGAGGTTGGAGTGGGTTTAGGATCTCCGAGACCCTATCTGGATGAACTGGTGCTATTTCTGTAGGTGCAGTACTTCCCATGCCATAGTGCTGTGCAGCATGGCAGGTCTTGTCATTGCCATTACGATTAATGATACAGCTATAGAATGCTCTGTGCTTGGCCTCATAATATGTGGCTGATTAGTTTCACAGCAGCTTTGCGTGGTTTTATATGGTGTATCTGCATCTTACTGAGGCTGACCAGGGATCAACTACACTCATGTGTGTTCACTCTTGCAACAGTTACTACCTTCAGTGGTACAGTTTAAAGCATGGTACCACCAGTTTGCCTACTTGTTTGTGTTGGGTTGAATCCTGGTTCTGTTTCAATGGCACAATCACTGCACATATGTGACTGCTTAAAGTTCATTTGTGTAGGATTCAGCATTTGCACATGCATTGTCCATCTGCATGGGTGCCATGGCACTCACCACTCTGCTCTTAGGAAACATAACATTGGCATTGGACACTAACTATGTGTAGCATACTGTTAACCCTGTTTGTGTAACTACTGTGATCCAGGTTAGTGGGGTTGATGGAATCCAACATGCATTGAGCGCAGGTGTTGGTACATGAGGAGACTTTCCAATTCATAATGGCATAGTTGAGAGTAGCCATTATTATGGTTCTGTCTCAGACCTAATCTTCCCCATTACAGCACGTTATGACAGTTGGGAAGTCCGCAGCCTGTTGGGTGATCTGTCTCAAGGTGCATTTTGAATTCCCCTTTGGCACAAAGGTAGTTACACAGCATAATGCATTTGATGTTATGCAAGTGCAATTAGCGTTGGGGTGTACATATCCTCCAGGAATATGAACACACCTGCAGCTCGTGTGTTCCAATAAAGGATAATGGGCAAGAGGTGAAGTATGTGTTATAACATGGTCATGCAGGTGTGCTCTCAGCAGCATTGCAACATGTCTCAGCCACTGCACAGATATGTTCTCCATGTTAGGGATTGACATATGTGTGTCCATATAGTGTTTCTGACATGTATCATTACATAGCGAGACCTGCAGTTTATTGCTTGGCTGTCCCTGTAACTGCAGCGGTCCCTCACTTGAACCGTGCATGAGGATGGCACTCTAGGGAAGCATGAGCCCTAGGCAGTATCCAGATTCCCAGGGGTGGCAGGTGCAGGTCCTGTCTGGCAAAGCATCATGGTCTGTCAACCATGGTATCCCAGGATGACAGATACTGGTTACCCAGTGACATGCACCACTACACTAGACAATTGTGGAATACAATCCTTCTGTCCCTGTACTGCAGTATCATTCTGGCCAATGGCAGAATGCTACCCAGTCCTTGGGATATACCTGCATGGGCTACAAGACCTGACAGTTCCTACATGTATTTCCATGCAGTCCAGGCTACTGCATCACAGATCCTGCACAACAACATGGAATATGCCAGAGCCATGTGTATAGCTCAAAAGGTGGTCTGAGTGTATGAGTATGTGGTTAATCATGGCAGACAGGCAGCTGGCAGTATGTATGCCCTCTAATAGGTTGGTGTGTAATATAGTGCTAGAGTTTGCATTCACAAATGAGTACTGTTGGGCATGTTTCCAGTCATGTGTTCAGAGGTGTGGCACAATTATGCAAACTACGTCATACAGTTTGTGTATTTTGGTGTCTGTCTCTTTCTGCTTGGGGGTCACTTGTTTGGCCAGATACTTAGACACATCTGTGAACGTGTGTGATTTCCAGTAGTGTGTGTGGGTGTCCTTACTTTGTTCTGGTAAGGGTATCTGTTGGTTGTGTTGATGAGCTGCATGTGTTAACCTACACCTCATGACTGTCCAGTCCAGTCATGGCTGTAGACTGGGCTGCCTTCCAGCTTATCCCTGTAGCTGCATCCCAAACAATGTGTGGGGCATGGTGTTAGTTGGGTCTGGCATTGTACATGACATACAGATTACATTCCCCGAGGATGGCCACATACACAAAGCTGACATTAGGAAACACCAGTAGCTGACTAGTGGACATGCCTGTATGAGCAGTCAGTACTACAAGTAACAAGTACTGTATTTAGTTTACGTATTGCCTATGAAGATGTTATAGACAGTGATGCTCACATGTAAATATTTGTGTTATGGATGTGACAACACTGGCTATTATGGAAACATTGTAGCTACCTTTAGCAGCAATCCTCCTCTGAGGAGCACATCACATCCTGTTAGTTGATTAAAGATGATGCAAGTGTCTACAGGTATGTTTCCTTCTCTGGGTATAAACTCACATATCCACCAGGACAATGAGCTCTGTTGGGCACAGACACCCACTCTCCAAACAGAGTCATGTATCAATAGGCTCTGATGCTACTATCAACATGATCAGGATATAATCAGATAGTGTGATCCATCATCTATGATGCAGTTATTACACATGGGCAGCTGTCTCCTACATCTTACACTCCTGCTGCAGATGTTACACTGGAGTTAAAGATGATATGCAAGCTGTTTCATTACCAGTGCTGTGCACTACCTTACATACAGTATGTGCAGGTGGCTGTTAGGCTGGCAATGAGAGGTTGGGCTACACAAACCTGGTAGTTCAACCAGTGTGTCTGTACTCTCAGTATCCACTCTATGTAGGTGTGCACATATCCATTTGGCCCAGCCCTGTAACAATGGTCACTACACATTTGCATAACATGTACACATGCACAGCTGTTATTGCTTGCAAATTATAGTAGAGAGGTGGATATTACATGTGTTATGTGCATGGATAGTTACCTGGCTCTTCCAATTATCTTTACTATCATGCTGCTAACCTGTCAGATGAATACTAATACTATGTATCCTGCCATTGAGTATTGTAATTGCCAATAGACATAACTACTGTTTGCATAACATAACGGAACTGCTATGTAGAAAAGAATACAGATCTACCTAGAATACTGTACATTTCACAGTTATTGGCACGATATCCCACAGTGCACACCATATTTGCATGGTAAGCCCACCTTTAACATGTTCATCTTACTTATACACCCATACACATGTCAACTGTTAAAATATATTGACATATAGTATCCCCTGTTATAGCACATACTTGTTGGACCAATCCTGACACTGACAGTGGCTGGAAGCAAATTGGTGGGTTCCAAGCCCATATCATCCTTTGTGGTGTATGCGGAGTGTGCCGTGTAACCTACAACAGTACACACATAGAATACTACAAGCATTACTACTGCTCAACAATACATTGCTACAAGATTGCTATTTCTACTATATGCATTGATTACACTGTAATTCTTACAGTACAGGTACTACATACACAGACATACTACGTTATACATACCGTCTTAGTAATTGGAGGTGTTATTAACTAGTGTAATACTTGTTTTTGATTCATCTTTCAGTGTTTTGTTCTGTCCTACAGGTAGATACAGATGGTTTGAATGTGTGAGAAGGCAACCTTTTATAGTTATGGATTAGTAACATGTGCTATCCCGATGACCAATTGGTGTTCCTAAGTAGCTAATTACATGCACATCAGCTGCGCTGCTACTGCCTTAGCCAATACCATGGCTACAGAGGAGTATAACTGAGTACTCCACTTGGGCATTGTCCCTTTGCCCTACTTGTGAGGAAGACAGCGTGGAAGTTTTGTTTGGAATCTATTGCATCAGCTGTATGGAAACGAACAGTAATATATTGTGTGTAATGCCTAAAGGATTTGGTCTAAATGTGAGTACTGCTGTTATATTTCTGAACATTGCTACTTGTGCAGGGTTTGTCTGTACCTAATACTTCTGCATATGTTTCAGTCTGGCCAGGTTGTTTGACCAGCTCAAGGCTGCATAGCTATGCATATAATGTTAGGGGGTTTACAGTGTGCTTACCAGACATATTTAGTTTGGTGTTATTGTGTATCATACTGTGCTAATAATCAGTACTCAGTACAACTTCCTGGTGTACGAACCTTTCAACCCTCTGAAACGTGATTAGTTCATACAAACCCTGTTACATCAGCAGCTGTTCAATTGTACAATGGCAACTATTTCACATAGGGCCATGTTAGTGTGTCTGTGTCCAGGTATGTTAAGGTTTCAGCAGATGTTGTACAGTAATTGCATAATTGGTTATGGTATGACAGTATGTACTGATGTAATTATTTCGGTTGTGGGGTAGATGCTGGTGGGTGTACATAGCACATGCAGGTATGTAGGAACCCGTTTTATACAACATCTATATGTGTGTGGGTGTTCTTTCCCTATGTGAACACCTATCCCTTAGTCCACTAAAGGATAGGTGTTCACAAAGGGAAAGAACACCCCTTTTATACAACGTCTATATGTGTGTGGGTGTTCTTTCCCTATGTGAACACCTATCCCTTAGTGGACTAATACTATGGTAATTGCAGGCTGATTCATTAAGGCACTATTAAATGCTTCCTGTATAGCATGCAGGTACTGTTATTCCTTGAATCCTTTTGGCAATACATCGGAATGTAATAAAGTTTTGCAAAATGAAAGCTGTCTGTGTAATTCTGTCATGGATATTTGCAATCATTGCAGTTGTGTTGGTCACTGTGTCCATAGAACATATTTGTAATAGTGTATTGGCATATACTCTTCATACGTTATGTTCATATTGTTTGAGGGGGCGGAATGTGTGGTTGCTATGGTCCATGCTATACTCATATATATATTTATATATATATGTCTGTGCTTGTGTGTGTGTGTGTGTGTGTGTGTGTGTGTATGTATATATATATATATATATATATATATATGTGTGTGTGTGTGTGTGTGTGTGTGTGTGTGTGTATATATATATATATATATATATATATGTGTGTGTGTGTGTGTGTGTGTGTGTGTGTATATATATATATATATATATATATATATATATATATATATATATATATATATATATATATATATATATATATATATATATATATATATGTGTGTGTGTGTGTGTGTGTGTGTGTGTATATATATATATATATATATATATATATATATATGTGTGTGTGTGTATATGTATATAGACATATACATTATTGCATATATTTATATGTACCTCCATAGATGTGTAGATGTTTTTAACCTATCTATATATCTACATGTACATGTAGACCTGTATATATCGACATGTCTCTATGTATCTCTCTCTCTCTCTCTCTATATATATATATATATATATATATATATACATACACCTTTAATTGGGTACATGGCAGGTTGTCCTATTTCAACACATTCCTCCCTTTTGTGTTTTAATCTGACTGCATACACACCTGGGATAGGTACATCCCAGGTAGCTTAGTGTTAGGTTACTCTGAAGATGGAGTACATGGTTGCGGGTTCTACTCCTGGAAGGTTTTATTATTTCACCTCTCAGAGTAGGCACTGGTAGGGAAAGTGTGAATAATGCAAATTTACGCAGTTGTGAGCAGGTTTGCCCATTGTCTGCGCAACGTTAAGCAAACGTCAAATGTCTCAGTTTACTGTGTTTCAGCGCCACTTACCATTGCATAAACATGTGGAAACCCACTTACAACTGCTTAAGAGTGCTTTAATCCACCTGCATCCAAAAGCCCTTATTCTGGCCCTCAAAATAACCTAACAGCCATTGCAGGTCTTGAACCGGGGACCATGAACACCACAGTCACTGTCTTTACCAGTAAGGCATCTGAGATATGTACGCATGTTATGGTGTTTAGAATATACATTGTACTACAGACATTCCTCACTACTGAAAACAAATGTGACAGTCAGTTGGTGTACATATGTCTAATACATGTTAATGTTCATATGTTTGTGAAATTGGGTGTTGCAATGTGACATGACAGGGTGTATTTAGAATGAGAAAGGTTTTTGCTTTGTGTCCTTTTTATATTGTCCCCATACTCCATTTATGCCCCTCTAGTTCATTTATTGGACATCCGACCCAGGCCCTCCTTGATGCATGATTGCATTACCAATCATTCCTCCCCCACCCCAATCTTCACATACACAACCACCCCTTCTATGGTGAATTAGGTTAATATTAATTGTTATAATACCAGAACTGCATGTGTTTTGTGTACACTCCAATTCCTTTGGAGTACTTCTGTGTCACATAGTGTGTTCATAGATGTTTATATATATGGCTATTGATGTAACTGTTTAATATATATATATATATATATATATATATATATATATATATATATATATATATATACCAACACAAAAATGTGGATTAAACTTGTAAAACCACCAGAAAGAATAGACCAGGATCCACAAAGTAATTTGATTTAGTGCTTTCGTTTTTAATAAAAACTTCATCAGAATAACACACATACAGGAGCTGACCCTATTTATACACACCCTCTACCCAATTACCATAATAAATTAGTTAATTAATGACATCACAAAACAATTAAATCTAAAAGACACAGGTTTTGAATTACAAAAATACATAACTGATTGTAGTCACAAATTCCATCATAATCCTCACTGTAACAGATAAATTATATGTAACCTTCTGCTTTTAATCTAAGAATAGAACTAATGGATATATTGCTGTTTAAGCCTGGTTTTTGTGTTGCATTGGTTCTCAGCTGCCACCTGAGTTCCTTAGCCTCCAGGTAATCATTAAGGGGTCCACCTCTATCCCCTGATGCAACTTGTTCTATGATAGAAAACTTGAAGTTGTGTCCTTCATGATTTTTAATATGAAGAGCCAAAACATTCTTAATATCTTGTTTTTTAATGTCATGATAGTGTTGATATACTCTGCTTCTAAGGGCAGTGATTATTTTCCCAATGTAAAAACAAGAAATTGGGTACACATAGCTAAATAAACGACTACCTTACTGCTACAAGAGAATTTATTTTTGTATACTAATTTCCACATTTATACATACCCTTGTTACCACAATAAACTTCCTGGGATCTCTCTATCATATTCTTAAGGGTTGTATCTTTTTTATATACAATATTAGGCACCATTCCCACTGTATCTGTGTATTCTTTACTAGTGTTGAATAAATTCCAATTATGTTGTATTATTTGTCTAATACCTGTGAACTGTTTGTTGTATTTAAAAATAGCATCTCTACTAAAGGCTTGGGGCTCAGTTCTAGTGTCCCCTTCATAAAAAATTTCCATGCCTTTACCTAACAATGGGAAAAAGTGTCCGTTTTCTCTCTTGTTCACAACTTCCTGTAATATATTCTCCACAAATTGTAAAGGATAACCCCTCTTTTCTAACATGTCTGTAAGAATGTGGATTTGGTCTAAAAAATCATAGTAATTTGAAACCATCCTTGCTAATCTAACCCCCTGCCGTTTTACCAATGACATCTTTTGATGTAAAGGGTGGAAACTACTAAAATGCAGTAATGTATTAGAGTACATAGGTTTCCTAAAGATGGTAGTCTCAAAACATTTATCCAAATTATTTTTACTAATAGTAATATCTAAATAATCTATTCTGTCATATGAAATGGTATGTGAAAATTCAAGGAAAATTAATTCCATAAGACTCCTGATAGTAAGGATACGGTCATGTACCAAGTTGGTATGTTGACAAAGGAATAAATAAAACCATTCTATACCAGTACTGTGTGGAATTACAGAAAACAAATCTTTCATGTCTATTGTCACAAAAATCAACCCTTCATTATACATATTCCTGTTAATCTTCCTTAATTCTTACTATCAGGAGTCTTATGTAATTAATTTTGGATACCGACATTATTGTTTTTGAAGAACAACTATTTAAACAATGTAAGGGGTTAGCTATGGGGGCTATATGTGCCCCTATTTTTGCCAACATTGTTTTACCATTTTGGGAAATGGAATTCATCTTTACCAGTCCTTTTGCAAAATATTGGAATTACTATGGTCGCTATTTGGATGATATAGTAATCCTATGGAATAACAGTGAGGATGTACTTAAAGAATTCTTGTTACTCATTAAGGAAAGTACAGATTTCATTGAATTTTCACATACACAGACCTTCAGATAACAATATACAGTGAGAACTCAGCATGGAGTTAGGAAATAGTTGAGTACAGCAAAAACATGCAGAACACCGATACTTAGTCACTCCAAAAGCCTATCTTGGAAGCTAGAAGACTTGTATAAGTTTAAGGCTTTCTATTGCTTACCAGTAGGTTACCTACAGGGGAGATGAAAAAGAAGCACAGATAGGGAACATGCATGCAATGATACCATACTGGCCTATGTGTTAGCCTTAGGCTTTGGAATACTTGCCAAGGCTATTAGCACCCCCATGGTGCCTTATTTAGGAGAGTCTCAAAGGTGAATACCAGCTCTGTAAACAGCCCATTAGCAAATTCAATGAGGATTATGCTACTCAACACCAGGGGTTGTGACCACAACATGAATGCACTCACAGCACTCCTCAGGATGGACAACATCAACATCTGTACATTAACTGAAATTTGTCTTAAGGCTCCTGAGAGCACACCAGCACTACCAGACTACAACCCATACCACACATTTCAGCTAACGAACATGGACTGACAGACATGGAGGGGCTGTATCCATATTCATCAGGGATACCTACACCTCCAGGTTAGTAGGGCAGCATGATACCTCTGTGATCATCCATGTGCAGCTAACATCAGCCACAACTGCAATGTGGAATGTGGCCTGCTACGGATCACCCTCCATGACACAGGACCTCCACTCCAGCTACCTGGAGACAGTGGAAATCATGACAGTCCTAACACACACCCTGGCATTGGTCGATTTCAACTACCATACCATTAACTGGGAAACATACTCCGGTATTCACTTCCAGGACCAGCGCTTCCTGGAATGTATCACCTTATATGCCCTGTATCAGGTGGTAACCTCCCTAATGTGGGGTGGAAACTACTAGATGTAGTCATTACCAACATGGGCAACAGGTACACCACAGCGGAGGTTAACCAGTCACTGGTTAGCTCTGGCAATGAGCTATTCACTGTTTCCACACCATAGCATCTCCCCCAGCCACAGATACCACAGAGTATACCTTTCCTACAACTAAATTTACACTACTAATGACTGGGATGGGGGATTTCGCAGCCCGCAAGCTAAGGGGAAACACTGCTCAAAATACTTACTGATTTACAAATGCAGTCTATAAGCACCTACACAGATGTATGGATCGTGCCATCACTGGTAAACCAAGACTCACTCCTCCTAGACAAGGATACCTTTTTGGTGGACCTTTGCAATAAACAGTCTATACTACAGAAGTAGGACAGTGTTCCTGAAACACAGCAAATTCCATGAAGGGCAGACATCCGTGAGCACTGTTAGTATGATACGTAGGTCCCTCATGACACCATCCAAGGCTAACATCAGCAGGAGAATGTGCAAGGATTCAAAAGATAACCACAAAGTCTTCTTTGGCTATGTCAAGAATCTACGTGGTGATACACAGATTTGCACTGTGTTGGTGAAATATAGCACAACATATGCTGATCCTACTAATATCACCAGCATCCTTGCAGAAACATTCGGTGCATACTTCACCCCCTAAAGAGCCCACAACACTACCCAAAAGGTACAGTATCCCAACCATCAGAGACACACAGGTGGAAATGGCCCTCTCTAACAGCAGAACACAGCGTCAATGGAGGTAGATATTGACCCAGACTGCATCTTGCAAACTGTACAAGACAACCTGCCCCCCCCCACCTAATTAAGCATTCCTACCTCAGCCTCTCCACAGGCTACATTCCTATACAATGCATGTGGCAACGGTTATTCCACTCCATCAAGGTGGAATCACAACTGACCATGGTAACTACCACCCTATAAGCCTGACTAGCCTGGTCTGCAATGGTATGATTCACATCCTCACGGCACTCATTAAGAATGACATTGGTAACCTCCGAACATGTGACCCTACCCAGGTCAGCTTGGTTGAGTGCAGTTCATGCCTACTGAACCTATTTGACATCTTACATACAGTCACCAAGACGTTAGATGATAGGGGAGGTGGTTCTCACATACTATCTGGACCTCACCAAGGCTTTTGACACCATGCCCCACTCAGATATTATTGATAAACACACCAGCCTGTACGTTCCCACATACATTACAGGTTGGGTTGCCAACGGGCTTACACACAGAACCCACATGGTACGACTAGCGGTCTCCAGGTCCAACTCTTGAAAAGTCATGACTGGTGTCCCACAGGACTCAGTCCTGGGAGCCCTACTGTTTGGCATATATGTCTCAGATATGCAGGCAAACACAGGTGGACTATGGCAGACCATGTTTGGCAATGACTGCAAACTGGGAGCCATGACTGATAGTCCAGCTGACACGGACATCCCTCAAGAGGCCTCACAGAGAACATCACAGGGTGCCAATGACATGGCCTCCAGCCAAGTGCCACTAACTGCATGGTCATTCCATTGTGGAAGTGGCACCCACATATTAACACATGAGTGGCAGCCACTTTAATACAGACAAGGTAATGGGGTATCTGGGGACTAAGGTAAATAGTGATCTCCCCTTTGATAATCATATCTCCACAGTAGTTAGGACATCCTTCTATGTAAGCCATCTGATTACTAAAGGATTCCCATCTAGACATACTGGGGTTATAGTGCCCCTTTACTCATCACTCATCAGTCCCATCATAGTACCTCAGAGGACATGTCCAACAGCTGGCGGGTCCATAAATGGACCTCACCAAGGGGAATACTGGCCTCCAACATATGGCTTATGCAGCCAGACTGCATAAACTCCTGCTTTAGTCGGTGGCATCTATTTTACCCAGAGATGATCCCCGCTGGCCAACACAGGCATGTCGAACTTAGGCTTGATGGATATGCTTCACCTATGGGAATCCATGTCACAGTGTGCCACACACTGTAGTGAGCTGACCTTGCCACAACAATAATTGGAAGATGCCGGAGAGACAGCTTCCTCTCACAGACACTTCCCATACTTTGGAACAACATCCCTAACTCCATTATACAGAACCCCTCACTAACACTCTGCAAGAGAAACCTTGAAGGGTGGATGGGGAACAGTAGATGCACCCCACGGATCCAAGCCATTGGCTCTGCTCCACAGAGGGAAAGTTAATGAATCAATGGGGTGGCAAAAGCTGACGCATTTTGGCTGGCCTTATGAATGGCCTCTGACAGTTGGCCAAGTATCTACTTATGAAGCTATACATACAGTATCTGCATATGCTGATAGCTTAATTTACTGTTCAGGTGTCGAGTTACCTTGTGCCAATGGCTGTTGTGTGTGCAATAGTTGAGGGTTGCCTATGTTGGATGCACACAGTAGACTGCCTATACATGACAATTTACAGGAAGTGTTGTGTGTGTGCCATCCATTTTTACTGTGTGTGCAAGTGGAGAAAGGTGTCAGTCCCTAGGTGTCTACACTGTCAGTGTGTGTGTGTGCTATACGTTCCCCCTTTGCCAAGGCATGGGCATACTGGGCACACCTCCATCTGCCTATTGGGGCTGGCTCTGGGTGTTCGTGGTCTGAGTACCTCTGTGCCTGTGGGGCCCTTGGCAATGGTGGTGGGCTGTGAGGGCCTTCACCATTCTGCCCCTGCTGCAGCTGTTTCCACAGGACCATAGTGTGTAGCATGGCACACACTATGAAGATGTGGGCACATGTGCCTGGAGAGTACTGCAAGGCTCCACCAGATTTGTCCAAGCAATGTAACTGTGATTTTAGCATTCCAAACACACACTCTATGATGATTCTGGTTTGTGCGTGTGCCTCACTATGGCATTCCTGCATGGGTGTGTGTGCATTTCTGATGGGAGTCAACATCCACAATTCCAGTGCATAGCCAGCATCCCCATCAGGTGGCCATTTGGGATGTCCCCCTGGCAAATACCTGATACAGCTGTGAGGCATGCCAGATGTGGGAGTCGTGATAGCTTCCAGGGCTGCCAGCACACAAATCCATGATAATGCCCTGGGCATTGCACATGACCTGGCAGTTGATGGAGGGGTATCCCTTATGGTTTATGTAGTGCTTACCCTGCTCAGCGGGTGGTGACTTGATGTGTATTTGCATGCAGTCTATTGCACCCAGTACCTCCGGGTATTCTGCCACATGGTGGAAGAGACCCATAATGTTGACCAACTCCTCCTGCATTTGGGGGAAGTATATATGCTCATTGGCATGTGGTAACATGGCATCCAGGAACTGGTGTAGTACCCCAGATGATGATGCCTGTGAGATCCCCATGATATCCCCAGTTGGTCTTTGAAAGGTTCCTGTAGCTAGTATTCTCAGGCTTACACATACCTTTGTATCCACTGGGATGGGTTCCCCTCTGTTTGTTCTGGCTCTGAGACGTGGCCAGCACAGCTCCATAAGTTGCTGTAGGGTGTTCCTGTCCACCCTGTAATGCTCTACTATCTCTATATCATGTAGCCCCTGGTAGGTTACTTTGGGTCTGAACACTCTCCTCCTCCTCTGGTGCCTGCGGTGGTCATGTGCATCATCCTCCATACCACCTTCAGTCTCCAACACATGCTGGTGGATCAAAGCTATGGCAGCCCCTAACATGTACATAATAAAAGCTCCCTATCTGTATACACCACTGGTGCAGAGTCTATGAGAATACACAAATGTGTGTGAGGTGCTTTCACACTTTATAGTATTGTGCTATGGATACTGCTGATGTAAGTGGGTGTGCATGAGTTATTCAAGCTGTTGCATGTCTTAATAATTGGTTTTACAATGAGTACTGCAAGTGTGGGGCCTTTACTGTGGAGATCTACTTACTCGCCTTGATTAATCTGTTGCCCTTTAATTCACTTTTAGACCAGGATCACCTCCCATTATCAGGCATGCACCCACCTGCCGTCTTTCTTGTTTTGTACTTTCCCTACCCAGTCATGGTGAAATGTGCTTTGTAGGTGATATACTGCATATCAGTTTTGTTCTGCTTTGACACTTTGCTGTTTTCATTGCAGTACAGCCCCTCCCCTTCCCTGTTCTGCAGGTAGCTCCTTGTAGCCTTGTTAGCTGTTGTCAATGGCCCACTGTAGGCTCCTAGGTGTTAATTAGTCATTTGTACTCCAATTTCACTGCTGCAGCATTTCCTTATTTCTTTCCTATATCCTTCCTGTTTCAGCTGCAGTGTGCGCCGCTCATACGCATTTACCAGGTTTACGCTCGTTTTCATCTCCATTCACATGCATACTTGATTACCTTGTGTACTCTCAGCTAAGCATAGCTAAGGGCAATTCGACACACCCCTATCCTGCAGCTTTGCCTAGCTAGGGGCAGACTGGTTTAGCAATGCTCCAATGTGCTTACAGCAATGGCGACACACCCTTCTCTTGATGTCATCTTTATCTCAAGGGCTCACCTCGGTGTTATTACGCTACACTGTGAGGTGCATCCTTGCAACAGCAGGGAATCTGCGATTCACTATTACTCCTCTCATTTGCATGGCATTGCCTACTAATTCCTAGCTACTGCGCATAACACTTTCACTGCCCCTTAGCATCCCTTGTGCCATGAGTATGGTGTAGCATGCCTGCCATGGACTATTATGGGGAAATTGTGATATGTGTTTCATTGCGGTTTTATTCTACATTTTTATATATTCCTTGAGATCCCCTTTGCGCACTGCTGCTCTGCGCTTCCACGTTGCGATAGTGCGACTATATGCATTAAATGTTTATTTTATATTTTGTACATGTTTTTTATGCCAATGGCTATATATTTAGCCATTGGCATATACTAACAATATAATACATGTGTTTGGTTGGCTGTCATGGCTCCGATTTTATGTTTGCAAAAATGTAAACCGTTTTCTACGATTTACATTTCTGCATGGTTACACAAAGCCTGCACCACTTTATGAATCGCTACATACCTTCATTTGCATGCTACACTGCTGCACATGGGGTAATTAGCATACAAGGCTCATGAGTTGTGCGGGCATAGCGTACGCAGGTAGTGCACATGGGAACAGCTCATACCTGAATCGCTCGGTGGCAATCTTTGGTGTTAGAATGCTAACACTACCCCTGCACTTGGCGCAAGCTTCATGAATCCCGGGGATTGGGTACATAGACATATGGGTCATTCAATACATATATATATATATATATATATATATATATATATATATATATATATATATACATATACATATATATATACATATAGATATATATATGGGGAGACTTCACTTGACTGAAAGCTCAAAATACGGAAATTCATTTGACTGAGTCCACAATCCTGAATGTTCAAAATACTGTGAAGTGGACCCATATATATATATATATATATATATATATATATATATATATATATATATATACGAATATATTACATACACACAAATATATATCTCTCTCACTGTGAGTGTGTGTATATATGTATGTATGTACATACACACACACACACACACACACACACACACACACACACACACACACACACATATATATATATATATATATATATATATATATATATATATATATATATGGGTTCCAGACACTAGATCGAATTTTCACTAATTCGAAATAGTGCATGGAATGCTCACTGCAGCAAAAGTGCACTTAATTGAAAGTGCACTTACGCGAAGTTCAGTACAACGAACGGGTGTTGTACTGAATTTCCGTGCAGTACTCATGGACCTTAGGGTTAGTGCACAGGTAGGGCTATCCCCTTACTATGACCTGTGCCCTAACCCTAAGGTCCATGATGACTAAAGCGCAGTGAAGGACATAGCAATGTCCTCCACTATGGTGTGATAGTCACGAACCTTAGGGTTAGGGCATGGGTTAGGGTAAGGGGATAGCTTTACTATCTATCCCCTTACCCTAACCCGTGCCCTAACCCTAAGGTCTGTGAGTATTGCACCATAGTTTAGGATATAGCTTGTTTTTTATGTTCTCCACTGTGCTACGATGTTTTCGGTGAAGTGCACTTGCGCAAAAGTTCACTTTCTTTAAAGTGAACTTTCGCAGAAGTGAGACTTCCTATTACAAGTTCGAAGTAGTGAACTTTCGTTCTGGTAATAGGAATTCATATATATATATATATATATATATATATATATATATATATATATATATATACACAAACACGCACGCACGCACACACACACACACACACACACACGCACACACACACACACACATATACATATATATATATATATATATATATACAAACACATGCACACATATATATTTGAATAGACCCATAGATATTTG
Organism: Protopterus annectens; assembly: GCF_019279795.1. Lineage (NCBI taxonomy): Eukaryota > Metazoa > Chordata > Ceratodontiformes > Protopteridae > Protopterus > Protopterus annectens. The sequence continues at coordinate 212,697,654 of NC_056742.1, read as the reverse complement.
AATAAAGTCATAAATATATAGAGAGGTGTGTGTATATATATTTAGGATAATTACACTCCCTCAAAGTGTACAATCACTAATACAGAAATACTCAATGCCACCACTTTGAAAATAAATACATAAAACAACAAAAGACCTCTCAATTGAAAAAGAAAAAAAATCCTTTTCTAATCACATAACCCTAACTCTAAAAATAGCTTCAGACTACATTTATTTAAATTGTAATAGTGTTACGGAAAGCCATTCTTGTAAGGTAATGTGTATTGTTAAGGATAGAGACAGAGCTGTATATGAGTAATGTAGGTAGAAGGCTTCCTCCCCATCAACCTTATCTTACTCGTATGCTAGCCCAAACCCAGCTACTGCAAAGTAATTCTATACATTAATTTATGAAAACCCCTTTCGCTAACAGTGCCAGTACACTAGAAATGGGTTTATAGGTTCATAGATAGGTACTAGGCTTTCGGCCAAAGGACTAAGTTAACCTAGCCAACAAGTTTCCCTGGCTTAAGCCACCCAAGAAAGTTAATTTCCTGTGCTCCTGTCAAGCAGAGCCACAGAAGTGATCCCCAGGGTGTAGTTCCTATTTCCTATCCACTCATCAAGATTTTTCTTAAAGAGTGCTAATGAGGAACTTTGCTTGACATAGATGGGTAGCTTGTTCCAGAGTATAGTAAGTCTCTGGGACAGGAATATATCCCACCAGCATGTCCTGTTTATTGTGGTGACAAAGTTTAGGTCCCTAGAGCTTTTAGCAAGGAGGGATTAGGATATCTTTAGGTATAGCATGTCCAACAGTTCTGGGTTTAACATATCTTTATATGTTAGGCAGAGATCTCCTCGGAGTACGTGATATGCTACAGAGTAAAGCTGGAGGTTTTTGAGATGGTCATTGTAGGGCATCTGTTTGAGGCCAATAATCCTCTTTGTGAGGTACTTCTGTGGCCTTTCCAGCTGCTGCAGTTGTCTTGTGAGGTACAGTCCAAAAGGGGCATTGTACTATATAATGGGTCTAATGAGTGCTGAGTAGAGGAGAACAATGACCTCTTTTGTCCTGAATGAGAACCCTTTTGTGATGAGGTGTGCCACATAGAAGGATTTCCTGACTACTGTGGCAATGTGGTTATCAAAGGAGAGACTTCTGTCCATCTAGATCCTAAGGTCTCTTATCACACATTCAGCATTAAGTAGACTGCCGTTTATGTGGTAGTTCATGGGTACAAAGTCTTTGCCAAAGGGGAAGACAATGCACTTATTGGCACTGAGCTTGAGGCCATGACTCTGACACCAGGCATCTGTCTCAGTGAGGCCTTTCTGTAGGATGCCCACATCATTTGGGGACTCAACTCTGCATCCTAGTTTGCAGTCATCTGCGAACATCATTAGCTAGAGGCCTTCTGTGTTAGCCTGTACTTCAGAGAAGTACATACTATACAGGAGAGGTCCCAGGACTGAACCCTGTGGTACTCCACTTGTCACTGGTTTGAAGTCAGATTTGGAGTCTGCAACTTTTACAGTGTGGGTTCTGCCAGTGAGCCAGTTGGCAACCCATCTTGTGACATAGGGATTTATACCTAGTTTAGTGAGTTTAGCTATAATTCCAGAATGGGGGATGGTGTTGAAATTCTTGGCGAGGTGAAGATAAGCTGTGTGAACCACCTTACCCTCGTCTATGGCTTTGGTGACTGCCTCAAAGAAGTCTATCAGGTTCAGAAGGCATGACCTGCCTTTCACAAACTCAAACTGATTGGGGTCCAGAGTTTGGAGGTTACCAATGTCTTTGTTTATGAGTTCCATGATGATACGTTCCATGGCCTTGGAGACCAGGCTCGTCAGGCTAATAGAGTGATAGTTCCCAGGATCAGTGGTGGCTCCACCTTTGTGGTGTCAGATAACTGTTGCTGCGCACCATTTAGTGGGCACAAAGCCTGACGTGAGACTATGACTGAACATGGTGCTTAGGTGGGAAACCAGTTTGTTCTGAAGTTCATGTAAAATGCAGCCTGGGATGTTGTCCGGTCCCATGGATGCTGTGTTTTTGGTTTTAGAGAGTGCAGCTTTTACCTGAATATATGTGATTACAGGGACTCTGCATTCTTCCTGTATAGATATGGGCCCTTTAGGTGGTGAGAGGTGGGTAAAGTTAGCACTGAACCTATCTGCCAGAATGTTGGCAATATCAGTTGGTTCTGTAATTTTCATGCCGTTGTGCTGTAACTCAGAGCAGATCTGGGTGTTGCCACTGAGATTCTTGACAAAGCTATAGCATGCTTTGTGGATGCCCTTAGAATCAGTGGTGATTTTGTTTTCATAGCTAGCTTTAGAGGATCTTATAAGGGATCTCAACTTCTTACCGAGGCTGACCAGGGAGCTCCTCCACTCATGGGATATTCCTCACTTTTGCAACAGTTTCTTCCTTCTGTTGTAGAGTTTGTTTATGGCAGGAGACCACCAGATTGGTGTCCTTTTATTGGAGGATAGTGTCTTGGTTCTGTTTGTCTAAGTGCTTATAGAGTGCATTTGTGTAGGATTCAGCAGTCTTAACTGTACTGTCCGTCTGCATGGGTGTCATGAAGTTTGGCACTTCTGTCTTAAGAAGCATGAAGTTGGCTTTGGAGAAATTCTTTTACTGTGGTTTCCTTAATGGTGGGTGGTGGCGGGATGTGGATATCTAGGGTGATTAGCTTATGGTCGGATCTGACCAATGAGGAGTTGATTTCAGGTGTGTAACACTAGGTCTATGATATTGTTGCCCCTGGTGGGGGTGTGGATAAGTTGATCCAGGGCATTGGAATTTAAGAATTCCAGAAATTGTTGAGTGAAGGAGTTGATACATGAGTAGTTTTCCCAGTTAATGGTGGGGTAGTTGAAATTGCCCATTATTAGGGTGTTTGGTAGAACCCTAATATTTTCCAGTATATCAAGAAAAGAGGAGTGGGAATCCTGGGGCATGGTGAGGGATCTGTAGCAAGCTACAATTTGGATTGCAGTTTTGCCCAGAGTTCGTTGCACTTGGATAACCTTGGATGCATTATGCTGCGCAACTAGCCTGGAGGTGTGGATATCCTTAATGAATATGGATACACCTCCACCTTTGGTGTTCTGGTCCAGGTTAGATGGCCGAAAAGTGTGGTATGAGTTACAGCCTGGTAATGCAGGGGTGCTCTCTAGATCCTTGAACCAGGTCTCAGTCACTGCACAGATATCGATGTTCTCCATTTTAAGGAGTGCCTCGATTGAGTGCATTTTGAGATTTAGACTTCTAGCATTGAGTAGCATTCCCCTCAGTTTTTGCTTGCCTGTTCCTGTTGTGGTGGTGAATTTGTCATTTGAATCTTGCCTACAAAAGGCACTATAGGGGCGGCAATAGCCTTAACCAGTATCCGGAATCCCAGGGGTGACAGGTGCAGGCCATCTCTGGCAAAGCATTGTGGTCTGTCGACCATGTTGTCCCAGGCAGACATATACTGGATCCCCTTAGAATGACACCAGAAGCTTAGCCAATTGTTGAAGTCAATCATTTTGTCCTTGTACTGCTTTATCATTTCGGGTGATGGTAAGATGCTACTCAGGGCTAGGGTTATACCTGCCTGGGCTACAAGATCAGAGAGCTCTTCCATGTCTCTTTTCATGTAGTCCAGGGAGGTACATCTCAGGTCGTTCACACCAACAAGGACAATGACAGAGTCATATTTGTACTTGTTCTGGAGTGACCTGCATGCGTGGGTTATTTGGCGGATCCTGGCACCTGACAGGTAGTTGACAGTAACGTCCTCCTTGTATAGCCTGGTGAGTGGGGCATCAGTGTGCCTGACTATAAAGTCACCTATGACTAGTGTGCTGGGTATGTTGGTTTGCCTTATGGGCTGTGGTTTATTGGCACACTGAGTCTGTGAGCTATGTGTCCTTTGGGTTGTGTTGTGGGGTGGAGGTTACTTATGTTTCTGCTTTGGAGGTCTCTGTTTCTTGAGCAGATTATTATTGAGAGCCTCTGCAAATGTTTTTGTGTTTCTATGTGTGGATTGTGGTGGTGTAGGTTTAGTGGGACTATGTGATGAGTGTGGTGTGGTACAAGTGTCTACCTTTTCCTCTTGACTGTCAAGTTCAGTCTTGGTTGGAGAGAGCTTTACTTCCAGTTTGGCTAGATAAATGCATCTCTCACAGGTTGTGGTGTTGGGTAGTAGGACAAGAGGGTTGTCTGTGTACATGAGGCAATTGCTACATTGCCTCAAGATGCCCAGATTCATCAGATAGAAAGGAGAGAACACTGGGAGCTGACCCTTGGACATGCCTGAATAAAAAACTACTTTCCTCTAGACAAGTGTGGAAAGTGAATATAAGAGCTGTTTTTCTTTAAGCAAGTGAGGAAAGTAAGTACAAAAACTGTTTTCCTCTAGGTAAAGAGGAAGTTTGAGAGCTGTATTAATTTGTAGCTTATTTAGTGCTAACAACAAGTTCTGAACAAGTGCTGAGCACGAATAAGCAAATTCAAGTGCTAGAACGAATAATCTGTACCTGGATCTTGTGGTAGATAGGCTACCTAATGCTTACCACTCCCACTGATAAGCTAGAATGCTTTCCTCCAGTACAGAAAGGCAAAAATGTGGATGATAAAATTAGGGGCCCTTTTTCCTCCAGGTTTGAATGATCATTTTTGAAGTATGCAGTTCCATATTGTGTTTTTTATATATTATTTTATTTGTTTAGATATATAACTATATATTTATTTTATGTGGATAGCTATTTGTGCATTACTAATATATGCACTAGAGGGCGCTCTTTGTATTTAGTACGAATTTATTTATAAGAAGACAGCATGTTAGGTGTTTATTTCATTTGTTGCATCATGTTTGGTTGCTGAGGAAGGCTTTGCCGAAACCGGTACAACCAAGTTGGTGTACGGTTGCATTTTTTGCAGTTTCAATTTGCAATAAAATAGCATTGCCTATGTTACAGGAGTCATCGGGTGCTGGCCTTTTCTTTTGGGATTAGACTTTGGTTTTGGCTGTGCACACGCCGTTCGTGCAGGAGATGGTTTTGAATCTCACGGTGGTGAATTTGTCATTTGAATCTTGCCTAAAAAAGGCACTATAGGGGCGGCAATAGCATTAACCAGTATCCGGAATCCCAGGGGCGACAGGTGCAGGCCATCTCTGGCAAAGCATCATGGTCTGTCGACCATGTTGTCCCAGGCAGACATATACTGGATCTCCTTAGAATGACACTAGAAGCTTAGCCAATTGTTGAAGTCAATCATTTTGCCCTTGTACTGCTTTATCATTCTGGGTGATGGCAGGATGCTACTCAGGGCTAGGGTCATACCTGCCTGGGCTACAAGATCGGAGAGCTCTTCCATGTCTCTTTTCATGTAGTCCATGGAAGTACATCTCAGGTCATTCACACCAACAAGGACAATGACAGAGTCATATTTGTACTTGTTCTGGAGTGACCTGAGTGCGTGGGTTATTTGGCGGATCCTGGCACCCGACAGGTAGTTGACAGTAACATCCTCCTTGTATAGCCTGGTGAGTGGGACATCAGTGTGCCTGACTATAAAGTCACTTATGACTAGTGTGCTGAGTATGTTGGTTTGCCTTATGGGCTGTGGTTTATTGGCACACTGAGTCTGTGGGCTATGTGTCCTTTGGGTTGTGTTGTGGGGTGGAGGTTACTTATGTTTCTGCTTTGGAGGTCTCTGCTGCTTGAGCAGATTATTATTGAGAGCCTCTGTGAATGTTTTTGTGTTTCTATGTGTGGATTTTGGTGGTGTAGGTTTAGTAGGACTACGTGATGAGTGTGGCGTGATACAAGTGTTTACCTTCTCCTCTTGACTGTCAAGTTCAGTCTTGGTTGGAGAGAGCTTTACCTCCAGTTTGGCTAGATAAGTGCATCTCTCACAGGTTGTGGTGTTGGGTAGTAAGACAAGAGGATTGTCTGTGTACGTGAGGAAATTGCTACTTTGCCTCAAGATGCCCAGATTCATCAGATAGAAAGGAGAGAACACTGGGAGCTGACCCTTGGACATGCCTGAATAAAAAACTACTTCCCTCTAGACAAGTGTGGAAAGTGAGTATAAGAGCTGTTTTTCTCTAAGCAAGTGAGGAAAGTAAGTACAAAAACTGTTTTCCTCTAGGTAAAGAGGAAGTTTGAGTGTTGTAGTAATTTGTAGCTTATTTAGTGCTAACAACAAGTTCTGAACAAGTGCTGAGCACGAATAAGCAAATTCAAGTGCTAGAACTAATAATCTGTACCTGGATCTTGTGGTAGATAGGCTACCTAATGCTTACCACCCCCACTGATAAGCTAGAATGCTTTCCTCCAGCACAGAAAGGCTTGGGGGTGGGCTCAGAAGCTTACAAACAGTCCTGGATACAACAGATCTGTATCTGGACTAGACTAGTTACCGGAAAGGTGGAGAAAAAGTGCAAATGCAGGCTTTTAAACCAGAAAGTTGAAAGAGATGGAAAAACTGACCAAAGGGCCAATAAACTACAATTTATGGGCCAGAAACCACTCTTGTGGTAGATAGGCTACCTAGTGCTTACCACTCCCACTGATAAGCTAGAAGGCTTTCCTCCAACACAGAAAGGCTTGGGGGCTCAGAAGCTTACAAGTAGTCCTGTATACAGCAAATCGTATCTGGACTAGACTAGTTACAAGAAAGGTGGGAAATGAGTGCAAACGAGGGCTTTTAAACCAGCTGGTTGAAAGAGATGGAAAAACTGACCAAACGGCCAATAAACTACAATTTCTGGGCCAGAAACCACTCTTGTGGTTGATAGGCTAACTTGTGCTTACCACTCCCACTGATAAGCTAGACGGCTTCCCTCCAACACAGAAAGGTTTGGGGGGCTCAGAAGCTTACAAACAGTCCTGGATACAGCAAATCTGTATCTGGACTAGACTAGTTACAGGAAATGTGGGAAACAAGTGCAAATGCAGGCTTTTAAACCAGAATGTTGAGAGAGATGGAAAACTGCCCAAACGGCCAATAGACTACAATTTCTGGGCCAGAAACCACTCTTGTGGTAGATAGGCTACCTAGTGCTTACCACTCTCACTGATAAGCTAGAAGGCTTCCCTCCAACACAGAAAGGCTCTGGGGGCTCAGAAACTTACAAACAGCCCTGGTTACAGCAAATCTGTATCTGGACTAAACTAGTTACAGGAAAGGCAGGAAACAAGCTTAGAATTTTTTTTATTGGAAAGTGGAAAGAGAGAAAGGAGAAACAGAAGATAATTCAAAATTAAAGACCTAAGTGGCTTGCCCTTCACAAATGTTCTCTCTGTATTAGGTAGAATGAGCTAGTGACACTAGACTGGAATAGAGCTGGGATAGAGCTGAACAGATGGGAGTGGTAGGAGTGTCTGAAGTCAAAATATGATCTCACTGTACTCGGTTGAGTAAGCAAATGAGATAGACCCAGGAGGGGTGTTCAAACACAAATTTACAGGAGGGGCAGGCAATTGCAAAGCAACCAAGATTAATACCAGAACATTAACAGGAAGGGCAGGTGAGAAACTAACTGCAGAGACAGACAGAGACCACAGTATTCTATGAAACAATTAAATAGAGAAATAAATAACTACAGAGAGACACAGAACAATGAAACAATTAAATACACATAAAATAAAATAAAATGCAGAACAATTTTTAACACTGCAGGTCTGTACTTAACTCAGCTAGTAATGCAGTTGATTGTAGGTATGTAGCAGAAGCCAAACAACACAGATATTGAGCAGTAATAATCTTGGTTAATATGCATATAGAAAATACATTTGGAGGTTTGCAGTAGGGATTCCTGAGTTTATTAAGAGCAACAGAAATACCTTAGAGTAGTTAGTTTTTTGTTACATGAGGTAGGGGGTTTATATGATGCATGGGCATAGCCAGGAATTAATTAGGCACACTTTGAGAGAGTTTTTAAACCGAGTAGTTCATGGAGCAGAGGTCAGAGTAGGGGGAAGGTTGTTCCAGATTTTGGCTATATTGTGGGAGAACAGAGCTTTTCCTGCAGAGTTATTGGCTTTGGAGATACAGAGGAGTGATTTTTCAGAAGATTGGAGGGGACCACTTGATGTGTACTGGGTTAGAATTTGGTTTAGGGATGAGGTTTTGTTGGGATGATTTACAATATTGTAGGCAAGTATTAATTGGTGATATGTGAATAGTTGTGGAAGTTCTAGCCATTTAAGTTCCTGTAATGCCTGACAATGATGGGTTTTGAAGCTGGATTTACTAGCAAATTTGGCAATTTTATTATAGCATGATTTGAGTCATTCAAAGTCTTGTTTTCTTGTATGGGTAAGGATTGGAATGGCATACATAAGGGTGGACAGCAGGTGTGCTTGGGCTAGTGTAATTCGTGCTTTGTCAGATAGGAATTTTTTGTGTATGTATAGTGTGCCCATTTTTTGAGGACCTTTTTGATTATTTGTGATATGTGGATATCAAACAGTAATTTATTGTTAATTTCTACACCAAGGAGTTTGATATGGTCAGTGGAGGAGATCTTAGTACCATTTTTGGATGTGATTATAAAAGGTTGATGGGTGGATTTAGTTTTGTTGGGAGTGAATATGAGTAATTTGGTCTTGTTGGGATTGAGGATGCGTTGGACTTGGGTAATCCAGTTTTCCAGTGAAGTAAAGGATTCCTGAGTAAGTTTTTGTAGGGCTGTAAGTGATGGTGTGGAGCAGATGAGTGTTGAGTCATCTGCATATTGTATAATTGTGGCTTGTTGAGTGGATGTATGAAGGCTGTTAGTAAATATGGCGAAGAGAAGAGGGCCCGATATTGAACCTTGTTAGACTCCTATTGTGGTTGGAAGTAGGGGAGATTGTTTGTTTTGCCAATGGACAGATTATCTGTCTGATAGGTACATTTTAAACCAGAATATAGTGGAGGGGGTGAAGGATAGCAAGGTAATGGAGTCTAGTAGTAATGTATGTGACACCATGTCAAAATCCTTAGATAGGTCTAAGTATATTGCAGAAACGAAGTTATTTGTGTGTAGATTAACTGTTTTAGTAAAAGAGAGGAGAGCAGTAGTTGTACTATGGTGCTGTCAGAAGCAGTGTGGGTGAAAGGAAATTGTTAGAGTTCAGGAATTGCATGACTTGAGAGTGAATACACCTTTCAAGTATTTTTGATAAGGTGGGTAGGATAGCTATGGAATGGTAGTTAGAGAATTCATAAGCGTTTCCTCCTTTGTGAATAGGGATAATATGTGATACTTTCCAAAGCTGTGGGATGTAGGATTCCTGAATGGAGCAGTTTATAAGGATGGAAGCAAGGTAAGCTAAGGAATCGGCTGCTAGTTTTAGAAAATTGGCTGGTAAGTTGTCTACAGCAAAGGTAGTTGGTTTATGTTTTTGTAGCAGTTTTTTTAATTTTAGTGGTTGGGATGGGTGAGAGGGTAAATGTAGGATGTTATTGAAGGGGTAGTTTGGAGGATATGAGTGGTTGTTATCTGAGAGTTGAGAAGATAAGGATAGGATGGTTTCAGTGAAATGGTGGTTAAATTGGGAGGCAATGCCTTTAGTGTTATTGTTAATGCTGGGAGTTGGAGTGGATGTTTTACCTGGATTAAGTAGGGAGTTGATGGAATGCCAGAATTTTTGGGGGTCTCGTGTGTTTGTTTTGGCTGTCAAGGAAATAGTTTTGTTTGTCAAGTTTGGTTTGTTTTGTTAGCCTGATTTCTTAGTTTTTGGTAATTTTGTTTGGATAAGCCTGTGTTCTCTCTTTTCCATGCTTTCCAAGATTTATCTCTAGCTTTTAGAAGGGATCTTGTTTCCTTCCTTAGCCATGAGGCATAGTTTGCCTTGATTTTGATTCTTCTAATGGGTGCAATTGAATTGAGGATGGTAGTGAAAGTGTGGTTAAAGTAGTTGACTGCTTGGTCTAAACCTAATATATGAAGTGGGCCCCAGTTGCATTGTTTTAGGATATTATTTAGGTCTTGTGTATTTATTTTACTGTCATCTCTAACGTGTCTAAAAAGTATGGGGTTTGAAAAACTAGTAAGTTTGCATAGAAGGAATGTGGGGAGGTGATCACTTAGGCTGTCTGGTAGACGCCCAATGTGATATTTTTGTTTTGAGCAATTAACTAGTGTCCAGTCTAAGATTGAGCATTTGTGAGATTTTTCTGTCAACTCTAATGGGTTCCTCAAAGAGCTTGGTAAAAAAATAGAGACTGATATGGTTTGTGGGGTTGTTGGAGTTACAGGCTAACCATTCTGTGTTTAGGTCACCTAAGACCATGGTTTCCTGGGGTACTTTGTCTGAGATCCATTGCAGGATTACTTCTATGGTGGGAGAATTGTTGCTTGAGGGGATGCAACAGCATATAATATTGATTTTTTTGGTGTCATTTATGGATAGAGTTGAGACTAACGTTTCAGCATTTTGAAATGGAGGTATAGGGCTTTCTAAGGGTTTTATGTTGAGCGTATTTTTAAATAATATGGCAACTCCACCTCCCTTTCTGACTGTTCTATCCTGCTTTAGTATATTATATCCTGATGGGAGAATTTCATCATTCTGGATGTTGGATTTTAACCAAGTTTCAGTTATGGTTACTATTTCTGAGGAGTAGTGAGTTATAAATGCATATATATCGGGAAGTTTGTATGTTATGCTCCTAGTATTGATGTTAATGATTAGTAGGCCTGTTCTTTGTTTAGGTGGAAGTAGGGTATTGCTTGGTCCTGGGTTAGGGTGCATATCCCCTGCTATGAGAAGTTTTTTTGTAACTAGTAATAAGTGTTTTATTCTATGTGTTATAGTTGTGTGGTATATTTCTGATAGTTTTGTGGTATAGGTAATTGTTAATTATATTTTATATATGTGTAGTGTTGAGCTTTCTTTAAATAGTGAAGCACTAATGGGGAATTATATGTGTATGTTAGGTGTAATGCAGATGTGTGTTGTGTGGTACTTTGTGTTTAGTAGTGAGGTGCAAGGAATTGTGAATGTGACATTTGTTAGTACTGTGAAGGTGAGGAGGAGACAAACTAGGATGAATTCCATTTTGTTCTAATTAATGGAGTGGCAGTATGGTTGGGTCTTGAGAGGGAGATGATTGTTTGCATGTATGTGGTTGGGGAGTGTTTTTTTATGCTAGGGGTGTGTGTGTGTGTGTGTGTGTGTGTGTGTGTGTGTGTGTGTGTGTGTGTCTGTGTGTGTGAGAGAGTGTGTGAGGGGTAAGGTGTGACTGGGTGGTTTGCTTGTGGTTGTGGTGTAGTGTGTATAAGTGTGGAGATACTGGAGGTGGGTGGAATTAGGGGCAGGGAGGGGAGCGAAGTGGGCATAGCCACGGAGTGGAGTAGCGGCAGGAACCAATCAGTTTTTAGTGAGGTTGTGCACAGAAAAAGTTCCTTAAGTAAGTTGCACCCTCTGTCAAAAAATTTGTGAAACTAATGGAAAAAGTCAACTTTCTACTTTTATTCCATAGGTTTTCTGTTTATTTTCTTTTGTGAGGTAGTACTTTACTATAATGTTGTGAGAAAAAGTATTTATGCTTACACTGGGGTGGCTGTATTTGGTTTAGTTCATAAAAATGAGAAATTATGTCCTATGTTCTTCTGACATCTAGTGGCAAAGGTGAGGAACTTCAATTAGTTTAATTAATCTGGTTTAAAACTGTGGAACATAAGATGGGAAATGGGGGTGGACGGCCTTGGGGTTGGCCAGCGGGTGTGCTGGCCTCTTAGCCTTTAACTGGAATAAGGTTCAAATTAACAATAAACGTTATTAGATAAACTATAGGCTATCACCTACACTATCAGGCTGAGAAAAGGCTCGTTTTAGATTGTCCATTTAGGAATCTGTACGGGTTTCCAGTTTAAGTTGATTTTGCCGGTGGGGGAAACAGCCCTAGTATCAACTCAAGGTTTCCAGGCTGACAAAAAAGAGAGGAGAGAGTAAAACAGTTATGATTACTATGTTAAGGTTTTGGAAGGACAGAGAGAGAAAGCTGGAGGGGTAGAGTGCAAGTAAGGAGTTGAGTGAGGGTGCAGAAAGATGTGCAGTTTTAACATAATGTCTCAATCAGATAAATACACATTAGTCTGTCTCCTAAGCACCAGAGTAAACACATGCAAGTTCACCTTATATAGTTTATAATAGCATTTAGATAACATTCATTCAAAGGGTAGATCAGCATTGCCATGAAACTGACTTATACAGTCGTTAATGTTACTGATACCAGTATATACCTGTTTAACTTCACTGCGGTTATCTAACCAACACTGCTAACATGAAACTATGCATCAAATATATATATATATATATATATATATATATATATATATATATATATATATATATATATATATATATGCCTATGTCATTTGATTGAATGCTCATTTCACTGAATCCCAAATGGCCAAACCCATTTGACTGAAAACTCATTTGACAGAAAAGTATATAAGTCTACAGAAAGTATGTGAAAGTGTCATTTTTTATCATGGGAATAATTAGTCTTAGTCTGTAGTCGGTAGTCTGTAGATTGCATTTGTAGTATGTAGATTGCATTTGTTAGCATCATGTTTCACCACCAGATCTGCAGGTGTTTTTTTCATGCTTTACCAATGATTCACTGAGATTCAATCAAATGGCATTGACTTGTTATCTATCTATCTATCTATCTATCTATCTATCTATCTATCTATCTATCTGTATGTTTATCTATTTATCTGTCTGTCTATATAGATTCATGCATACACACACACACACACACACACACACACACACACACACAAAATTATAGTCACACATACAGACATGCCGACTTCCCAACCTCAACTATTTTGAATAAAGTTGAATACCCATCTAAAAACCCCAACTCTGAGTCACTAAGGATCACAAAGGGAAATGTATGGGCTCCAATTGTGATCACTACCTACCACAGTTCTTAGTTTAGTTAAAAAAATGTGTATGTATCTGATCTCCCTCACATCTCCATATTCTGAAAGAACACTGCTGCTTGCTGGTGTAAGTTCCAGTCCATTAACACTCTTACTATGCAAATGAGCTCATTACAGATTCATGTCTATGGATCGAACCAATACACATAAATGTACAGCCCCTTAACAGCATAGTAGGTGCTCCCCTATTGCTTATGTGTTAAGCATGTTATGTTTTTCTGATAGGGACATGTTCATAAAAAGTCCTTTGATTTTCCATCATCATCCTGAAACTCACAACCACATAGCACCACTCTTCATGGATTACAGCTCTGAAAATGGGAAGCCCTGGACTATGAATACTGCCTGTGATATATGTTGCAGTATGTAAAATGTGCAATGCATTTTGTATAGGGAGATCACATAGGAAAGGATTTGTGATCATATATCTGATGTAAGACAAAGACATAATTATAAATGCATTGTATAAACAATCAAAAAAGAATGTTGTACATAGATTTGAATCTGTTGTGTTGCAAGTAATACAAAATTAGAAGGGGAGATTTAGTAACAAATTCAGAAAAAGACTATAAATGGATGACACATTAAGAACATATAATGACAAGGATTAAATGGCGTAAACAGTTTAAAACCTGTTCTAAAACAAAAAAAGTTAACATATTATTTATATGAAAATATATGATAAATATGAACTGAACTATATAGGATAATGTGTGCCATTGACTGAGTACTGTACCAGTAAAAAGCATTATACTGGCAAAGTGTGTATGTTATGTATGCAATTTTTATTTATTTTAATAAGAAAGTGTTAGTCATGGTTCCTTTTAGTCATTTACTTATTTATTTTTATTTTTTTGTTATAATTTGAAACTCTGCATTTTGCATCCAAAACTCAAGAAAAAATTGCAGTCCTCAGAACATGACAGCAAAATGCAAAACTCATCCTTAAGCAAAGGAATGCATCTTCAACACCTGGTTATTTATAACTCCAAGAGTACTTCATAGAAGAAAGAATACCTTGAAATGTAACAATTTCATCTTTTTATATGCTTGACTGCAATTTCACTTTTAATTTTTTGTAGTTATAAGGATTGGACTTCACATATGTTCATCGAACCTACAGTGAAAACCCCACACAAACATGTATAGAATTATAAGGTACTTTGGTGTGAGAAAATAAAACTTTATGATGTTTTGGGGATGAGTTTTGAGGTGAGTGGTGCAAATGTACATCATGATCCATGCTACAGTATCTCAAATTTCCAAATATCTAACTTATAATGTCCCTTATACCTACATACTCCTTACTTTTACGATTTATTTGCATTCTTGTTTCCATTCATGTCATTTTCAAATGTTTTAAGACTTTTTGTTGTGTAGTTAAACAGCTATAGTGCTTTTTGGGTTTATGAATGGAAGGGTGCAGTTATAAGTGGTTACTGGCGAAATATTTTCACAATCTGTTTTTGGAAACTTGCGCCATACTTCTGTTTCTATGAGGTAATTTTTAGTCTCCTTATTGTAATTATTATATTGCGTGGATTTTTTTGTTTTTGAAGACGTGCATTTCTTCAGAATTTTTAAAGTTCCTATATTTTATTTGATTTTAAGGTAGATTTCCATTATACAAATTTTTCCTGTATTCAGATTAGCTTCTTAAAATATGTAAATCCTGTATTTCTTTATATTTTCATGCTGCTTTAGCATTGTTATTGGCCGTTTTTATATGTTTTTTTAAGCTTGATTTAGGTGGATGCCATGATCATTCCCTGGGTTCTTGTGTGATAAGTTAATTTAATTTCTTTGTCACTGAAGTGAACTGGAGAGATTGTTCCTCCCCTTTCATTATTTTTTTAAATAATATATTTATTATACAGTTAGATTTAGCTTTTTGATGGTGTTTGAAACATCTGAATTTGGGGCAAGGATGAGGTAACCTAAGACTGTGATATTATGTGGGAATCTTCAGTAGGGCTGGGTTGTGCCACACTAGGAACAGGTAGAATTCCAGAACAATGTCAAGCACAAAGCAGAAGATATATTATAGCAACTTGTACTGAGTTCTAACCTTTTTTTTAATGTAGCAAGGGGCCTTCAGAGTCAGTAATGTCAGGACCAGGACCAGTGACATTACTGTACAGAAACATCATTTAGAAAGAAAGAAAGAACACATAGATGCTTTTATTTCCAAAAGTACACTAATATTGGGCCTAGCAAGATGTGAAGCAGGTAAATTAATATTTATCTCTACAATCAAAAAAGAGACAGCAAAGAATCTCAAAGTACTGCAAACCACTGGTAATATTAGCTGATTCATATAGCCCCCAAAGAGAGCTTCACTTCTCCATTTTTTCAAAAGCAGTGTATCTATCACTACTCTTCAGAGCTATGCTATTAGTATAAGACCGTATCTTCAAATTGACATCTTAAACTCATTTTTCTTCCTGGTGAGAAGGCTGTATGATAAATCAACAACTTGTAATTTAATATCCCCCTCAGCACACTCTACCAACCAACAACATCTTCTATTTAAAAATATGCTCGACTGAACTCTACTGAGCACTCCTTCATGTACGCTCCAAAAATTTGGTCAGCTATCCATTTCATATAAACTCTATTCACTCTTTTTAAGTTCAATCTGAGCTAAAAGTCTTCCTAGTCACACAAGTGCAATGTAAACACCTGTAGTACAATTAATTCACATAAGCCCTTTACCCTTCCTACACTCTTTATATCTTTATTGTTTTTCCACTCTCAAATTCTCTCTCGCCTCATCCTCCATTAAAAATCATGCATCACCCTCCCATCTCCTTTAGCCTTTCATATGCCTAATCATTCCCACTTCTCCCTCCATCCCTAGTCTTTCACACCACTCCATTAGGTCTACATCACTTTATCGAAGACCCTATTCACCGAATGACTATTCATCAAACCCACTTAAGTGAAACATCATTTTAGTGAATGATCATTTCAGTGAATTTTTTTACAGAGAAAGGAAGTAGTTAGCCATTATCAGGAATTTGCCCATTTCCCCACTGTAGTGCAATCTTGGAGTTGGTATATTTAGTTAGGGGGAGTGTGGAGGTGCAGCACTCCACATTGGGGGTGTGGATGGCAAGGACCCCCGCTTTGTTGAGTTTTAAAATGTGTAGTGTTTGTTATGGTTGGTAGTTGGTCTACTAGTTTTTTTCCCGGTGAAAAATTTGTCTGTAACGATCTTTGGCTAAAATGATGTTTTGCTTAAGTGGGTTCAATGAATAGTTTTGCTGACTACACTATTTAACAAACTGATATAGACCCCACTGCATCTACTACATTTCTTCAGCCTTTCTCCTTCACACTGGTAAACACTGTATGTAGTGCTCACAGGTTCATCACCAATATAGACTACATTTTGCACTATATTACCTTAATAATGTATATCTAATTTTTGTGCATATCATAAACCAGATTTGGAATGTGCATACTAGAAACCAGAACAGTGACCACCAACTATGTGCTGTAGTCATAACATTTATTAAAACACAGATTCTGTTCTGCCTGCCAGTGTCCATGTTTGGAGTCTAGTTTATTGGTTTGTTTTTTCATGCACTTTTCATCGTACCATAACAGCTGTCATTTGACAAACATTACCAGTATTGTTATCTATTATTTTCTTGTCCCTTTGCAATCCCAGGTGGACCCTGAAATGGTCCAGAATGATCAGTGCTCTGCCCTGGTTAACAAATAATATAATATATAAATAAAAAATATGTCAACGCAAAGTGATGAAACAACACAGACTAATAGACATACGGAAAATACAAGTACTGCTGGTAAGGACTTGTACATGCCCAGGTGTAGACACATTCATAGGAAAAGAGTTTCAAGGATTCAGTTACTGAGACTGAATACAGAAGTTTTTAACTATTTAATATTTCCTGGCTGATGACATCAGTACTCACGATATTTGAAGGAAAATGCAACCAGAGGCATAAGAAGGTCACACCAAAATGAGTTCAGTATGGAAATAGAATGTTTAGAGAAAATATGTCAATACATAAAAAACAATATAGTATGATGGAAAGAAAAATGTCTAGAAACAGAGTTGAATATACACTGGTAGCTTTGGTATATTTGGCATTTTCAAATCAGTTAAGATTAATATCATGACAGACATGATTGGCAAGATATGGCTCAAATAACATTAAATTTGTACCTCTTTAAAGTCGGGGAAATTTCTTCTTTCTGGTGACAGTCGTGTGTTTAGTAAAGCATGATGAGCCAAGACCTGGAAGTTAGAGTTAAAATTCAGGCCTCAGTTTACATGTGGGACTGTAACTTAGAGAGGTAAGAGAGATATGCTCAGGAATCAACTAATGACAACTTAACTACAGCCTGGAAAGCATCCTAGGGTTCTTGAAGTTTTCGTAAATCATCTTGTGGGAAAGTTAATGAAAGACTAAATTAATACAATTACAATTTTGGATAAATGATAAATGATTAAATATTTTGTCAAACAAATATCCAAAAATGCACATAGTTTGGTTATACACTACTGTCCCAGGAGGATTTAGAAAGCTGTTTGTGTATATGAGTCTGTGCTTGATATGCGAAGTTTGGCACAGACGAATTTGGCACAGGACTGTTTAATGTGAGATGGAGGGGTGCTGGGTGGTAGCTGTGCTAGGTTATACAGATGGCTAAGGAGGCTTAGGAAAGGATTAAGTGAGTTGGGATCTGAAGGGAAGTAAGGTAGTGCTGAGGGATGTGGCTTGGGGGGGGGGGGGTTGAAAGGAAATCCAAAGTGAATTAAGCACATTTTGGTGTGGTCTTGTTGAGGAAGGATCAGGCCCCAGACAACCTGAGGTGTGATTAAGGTAGGCCTTGGGTAGTTATAAGTCAGTAAGGTGAGTACAACTTCATTAGGTTATTAAGGGTCTTTTTTTTTTCTTTTGCATTATAAAGGATAAATACAGGAGTAATTGTGGTTTGAGGAGAGAGATTCGGTCATTGACTCGATTAAGTTTATTAGGTTGCAGTCTACTTTATTGTAGTTTGGTTTAAGAGGTTTGTTTGTCATTGGAAGCTTCGTTGGTAGTGTTAGGTCGGTTTCTGGTGCGTGGACTTGATTTTCAGTTAATTGAGGTCGTGGGGGTGTCAGCTTTTGCGTGGATAGTGGTATTTAAGTTGCTCATCAAGTTATTAAATTTCCCTGGTGGTCTAGTTCTCTGCCATCCATAGAAATAGGTTTTGTATAATTATTAACTTTTCCTGGTGGTCTAGTGCTGTGCCATCCATAGAAAGAGGTTTGGTGTAATTTGCTGGCTGGCAAGGGACCGTTAATGGCTGTCTGTGCATGTGCAATGGTGCTGGTGCCCAACTTATAAAAAAAATAATAATAATAAATAGATTTTATTTTATTTACTTATTTAATTAAGTATTGTTGGCATAATGTCACCTCAACCTAAAATGGCCCCCAAGAGCAGTTAATCCTGTACTAGCCTTTGAAATGTGCATCAAGGTTGGATTGGTAAGTTAGATGCATTTTGTTTCATTCCTGTGGTCTAGTGTTGGCGTATGGTGGTGTGTAGGATGGTTGTGTTTTTACATGGTGATCTAGTGTGCTCGTACAGTGGCTGAGTGGGGCTGGCAGAGTGTGGCCTGATGGGTGTTTGGTTGTGTGTTCCCTGGTGGTCTAGTGCTGGCATATGGTGGTTTTGTGAGATGGTTGTTTGGGTCGTTTGTTCCCTGGTGGTCTAGCGGTGGTTGAGTGCTAGCAGTGGTTGAGTGGGGTTGGCGGAGTGCAGTTTGATGGCAGTTTAGTACTTTGTTCCCTGATGGATCAGTTTTGTCATATGTTGGTTGCGTATGATGACTGTTTGGTTGTTGTCCCCTGGTGATCTAGTGTGGTCATTTGGTGGTTGAGTGGAGATGGCGGAGTGCAGTTTCTTGGCTGTCTGAGTAGCTTGTTTTCTGGTGGTCTAGTGCTGTGGGGGCAGAGTGGAGATGCTGCATCTTCCCGGAATTGTCTAGCTGTGCGGCTTGCCACGGATGTGCAGTAGTGCGGGCAATCCATGGATTGCTGTTTTTTCTGTTAAATAAAAAAAGAGAGAGAGAGAGAACTGAGGAAATTTAGCTGCTGGTGGATAGCTGAAGAGTCAAGGCTATGTGAAGGAGTCTTGGATTTGAGTTTTTTTTCCCACTTGTAAGGTCAGAATGTTGGATGCATTCTAAAGGGACCTAGTGCTATGGTTGACTACAGTGTGAATGACTGGAGTTCAAATGGGTTACTGGCAGAATAGGTAGCATACTTGCTTTCTGATGCATAAGGCGGTGGGTTCTTTTCATACAGCATATAGATGGATTGTTGATACTGTTTCCTTGTCAGGTCTAGTTATTGAGAGCAATTTTATTGTGTACCAATTTTATTATCTGACATTAACTTTTGTGTTTCTTTCTAGGTGATCATGGTGGAGGCTTTGAGACAGAGATGGGCCAGTATTGTAGCACAGGCTGAAGGTTTGTCAAGGACATTCCTGCTGAGATACCATCAGCTAGCACGCAGGGTGTGACCACTTGTAAGAAGCGGCAGTTGACAGCAACCCGGGCACCCAGGGCAAACAGAGCCAAGCAGACAGCATTGGCAGAAATGGCTATAGAGGTGATGATGCCCCCTTTATCAACTGCAGGTATAAATTCATCAAGCTTGGGGGGTGAGGAGGCTGGATCAGGTGCGGGGGGTGAGGTAGGGGGCAGTGAGGGTGTCCAAGGGGGGCTACTGGGTAGCGGTTTGCAGGTCTTAGCAGAGTGTGGAGAGGTTTTTGAGGATACCCTGTCAATGTTAGATCAGGAGTTAGGGCCTGATGTACATGAGGTGTGGTTTGACTTTGGATTACGGCCAGGGGATTGGTTAACATTGCAGGCCCAATGGCAGGAAGGGGCTCCCATTTTATTGACCCCGCACATATCTCTGCTAGTGAAGGAGAAGATTTGGAAAGGGGAATTTGTCGACATTTTTGAATTGATTGATGCAGACAGGGTTCAGTGGTTGATGGAAGTGGAGACGGCTAATGGGAAGGACCTCTTGACTGCATTGGCTGTGATAGGTTGCAAAAGAGTAGGGAGGCTTTGGTCTAAGACATGGGATAATTGGGTCTTAGGTTTTGTTTATTATATGGCGGTGTGTTTGGAAAGGGACACCTCACTATATCTTCCTCATTTGGCTTTTTTTTTACTATTAGGGAAGCACAGAGGTTGAAGCCCAGTTATGCATGGTTATGGTATGACCAGAAATTTTGCAAGCTTAAAGCAGTAGATAAATCTACGTGTTGGGAAGTCAGACATCTGGACATTTGGCTGTCCACCATGATGGATACCAGTGGAGGGGGTAGCAGGTTATCTCAGCCATCTGAGGGAGGTGCAGGGATATGCTGGACTTTTAATGATGGCAAGTCTTCCTGGGTGGGCTGCAGATTTTCTCATATTTGCTCGGTGTATGGGGGCACATGCATTCACACAATGTGGGGGGTGGGGGTCAGGTTGGGGGTCAGGAACCGCACACTGGGGGTCTGAGAGGTTGGAATAGTTTCCATTCAGCATTGTTAGGCGAGCGTGGTCGGGCTAATTTTCGGGGCCAAAGGGGGGGTCCTTTCGAGGAGGTAGAGGGCATTTTGGGAACCATTCACATATTAAGGTGAATGTATTGAAGGACTTTGATGCATTATCTCCTGCCGGTGGTAGCGGGAGAGTTAATAGAAGGTTTTTCTAAAGGGTTTTCAATTAAGTCCACATTGGTGGGTGGGGTGGGGTGGGAGGGTATGGAGAAATTTGAGGTCTGTCAAGGGGAGGGAGGTGATTTTGCAAGAGTTGATTGACAAAGAGTGCCAGGCTGGGAGGGTGTTAGGTGCTTTCTGTTACTCTTCTTTCCCTAACTTTAAGGTGTCACCATTAGGTTTGGTTCCAAAGAAAAAGCAGGGTGAATTTCGATTAATTCTACACTTATCATACCCTGCGGGTGAGTCGGTGAATTATTTCATTCCCAGTGAAGAGGTTAGAGTAATGTATTCATCTTTGGATGATGCATTTCAGGTTATTAGGAGTTTCATGGATCCAGGTCAGTTAAACAGATATTGAGTCAGCTTTTCATTTGCTACCTGTGAGGGAGGAGGATTGGCCATTATTAGGCATGGTGGTGGTGGGTCACAACTTTTATTTTGACACTGCCATGCCTATGGGATGTGCGGTGGCATGCTACTTTCAGAACTTTAGCTCAGCATTGCACTGGATATGGCAGCAGAGGGTGGAGGATCAGCAAGCTGTACACTATTTAGATTATATTTTAGAGTTTGTGGGAATGTGTGAGGCCTTAGTGTACCTTTAGCTAAGCATAGGTTGCAGGCCCCGGCCAGGGCTTTGGATTTTGTGGGGATGACTGTAGATGCAGGACAGGGTTTGTTTTGTTTTCCTCAGGAAAAGATGGTTAGGCTGTGGGAAAAGATCACCTGGGTGAAGTCTAGGCCTAAGGTTCGGGTAAAGGACGTTATGGAATTGTTGGCTTTGTTGAACTTCGCGTGCAGGGCAGTGCATCCTGGGTGGATGTTTTGCCGGTGTGTGGCATTTTTGTTGAAAGGACGTAAGAGTAAGCACCACAGAGTATGGGTCAGTAAGTTGGCACGAGAGGATTTAGATTTGTGGATGGAATTTTTACAACAGTTTAATAGGATTTCATTTTGGCAGTTGGAATGGGTTACACAAGGAGAACTGCAGTTGTTTACTGATGCAGTGGGGGGGGGTCGGAATTGGTGATTACTTTGTGGGTCAATGGTTTGCTGTTTCATGGCCGGAGCTTTGGTCACAGGAATGGAAACAGGATGTTCCTTTTTGGAGTTGATGCCAATTTGAGCGGCTTCAGTAGTATGGCAGGATCATTTGAAAGGGAGGAGGGTGGTATTCCATTCAGATAATTCTGCGGTGGTGAGAGTGCTACAGATAAAAATGATTAAAGCACCTAGTTTGTTACTTATTCTTAGGGAATTGGTGTTGCATAGCTTGATGATTAACTTTTCTTT
Source organism: Protopterus annectens (assembly GCF_019279795.1). NCBI lineage: Eukaryota > Metazoa > Chordata > Ceratodontiformes > Protopteridae > Protopterus > Protopterus annectens. The sequence continues at coordinate 212,675,672 of NC_056742.1, read as the reverse complement.
TACAGGGTTACATGTGCCAGGGGTTCAAATGAGATAGCTGATAGTTCAGTTCTGCAGGTTCCAGAAGGTGGCTCCGGAAGTAGCTTTGCATCCATCAGTTGTCCCACCCAGCATTTGGAAGATTGGGCAATAGTGATTGGCAGGTTGGTGCAACAATCATGGACGACATCAACGGGATGAGCCTACGTTAGGGCGTTGCTAATTTTCGGGGCCAAAGGGGGTGTCCTTTCGAGGAGGTAGAGGGCATTTTGGGAACCATTCCCATATTAAGGTGAATGTATTGAAGGACTTTGATGCATTATCTCCTGCCGGTGGTAGCGGGGGAGTTAATAGAAGGTTTTTCTAAAGGGTTTTCAATTAAGTCCACATTGGTGGGGGGGGGGGAGGGTATGGAGAAATTTGAGGTCTGTCAAGGGGAGGGAGGTGATTTTGCAAGAGTTGATTGACAAAGAGTGCCAGGCTGATGAGGACTGCGTGTGGTCTGAGAATTTACTGTTGCATTATCTAGCCATATTGAAGGGTCAGGGAAGGACAGTGCGAACGGAGAGGGTGGCCTTAGCAGCCATTGCTGCGTATACTTGGTTGGTTGGATTAGAGGATTCCACTAGGTCATGGGTGGTGAGTAGAGTGTTAAAAGGGTGGGCTACAGTTGAAAGGGGTAGCATGAATAGGAGATGGCTGGTTATGAAGGGTATGGGTCTATATTAGAACACTGAACATTCAAAATGTCGAGTGTTCTAATATTGAACCCTAGGAATCAAAAACTGAAAACATCGAACATTAAGAACAGCAATTTTTTTTTCCTAGGGAAAAAATTTGCTGTTCCAAAACACATACACACAACACAAGCACACCAAACAAACAGCAATCCACACACATACATCTAAACTCTTACACCTAACCCTACACTAAACTATACATACACCACTAACTATCCACTTACCTTAACTTAACCCAAACCCTAACCCTAAGGTCCATCACTATTGCACAGTCACCTTCCCCATACCCTAATCCTAACTCACCTAACCTTCCCTAACCCTCATGTCCACACAATTGTACACTTACCTGACCCGCATCCTAACCCTAACTCACCTAAGCCACCCTAACCCTCACGTCCACACAATCACACACTTACCTGAACCTGACTGGTAACTTTCCACCACAGAGCTGAAAATACCAAAGCAACAGAAATGGACAACCAAATTCTTTCCCTAGGAAAAAATTTGGTTTTCTGTTTCTTCGATATTTTCAGCATTTGCTGAAAACAGGTCGATGATAGAACACTCAAAATTTTGAACATTTGGTGTTCTAATATAGACCCAAGGGTATTTTAAGGATGTTGCTAAAGAGCCTGGGTTAGGTGTGTGGTTGTTTAGAAGATTATGTATTGTGGTGTACAGATAGTGTTTGGATGTATTGTGGGGATATCTCTCAACCTGGAAACATCAAAAATCTAGGCAAGGCCCATGAAAAATAGGTACAAATCTGTACGCCGATTAACATCTAATTTGCATACATAATTACATAACCACACCCACTACAATGTAGGATACCAACTTTCAAACACAAAAAATGAAGAACAGACAACCAACATCTGGCACCAGAGTCCCCCTGCAGCCATTCTGTCCCATTACTTGGCGAGTTCACCCCATTTACCATAAACACTAATGTATAGCTGCGGTGGTGCAGCGGTAGCCTTGTTGCCTCAAAGCAAGAGGTTCTCCCAATCGATTCTCGGCAGGAGCACCTTCTGTGTGGAGTCTGCATATCTTCCCCGGTGTTGAGTGGCAATCAAAAGACATGCGTAGAATAAGCGTGCCTTCATTGAAGGTTGGGCATCGAGCTGACACCTTGGCACCCGTAAAAAAAAACTACTGCCAATCATTAGCGGACCGGAGTTCCGCTGTGCCGACCCCTAACCGGGAAAAAGCAGAAAGAAAAAGAACAACAACAACCATAAACACTAATGTGTGCATACTGCTTTACTTCTACAATGATTATTTGGATTTTATTTTTACATTTTGCAGCACAACAATGCACAAACACTAACAGACATCTGCTAAACAAAGCAATACTGTCTCACAATGAAAATAGACGTGGCATTAAAACTTCTCTGCCCTTGAAACTCACATTAATTGAAATAGCATTGAAGCCCCCACTACATCCAAAGAAAATGCATCTGGCCAGTGGTAGATAAAGATTACCTTTGGGCTTTTTTTAAATCATTGGCCCCTTGCACACAGAACAAGAAACATACGTATTATTTTATTTGATACACCTTCCTGACTTTATTAAGTTATATTTGTTGTATAATACAGCACATTTGTTAGACAGAGCACATTTTAAATGTATTGTTTGTACATTTTTCCAGTAGGCTGTACTGTAGGCAATGAAACAAAATTCATGAACCAATGACAAAACTGCCCAATTCAGAACATTTCTATCATAAATTTCTACTTCCATACCCACACTATAAACAAAATGACAGCAGTGTAAGCCATAGGCATCTTGCACAGCTTCTCACACTTATTTTCAATTTCAGTTTTTATTGGGGGGAGGGCAAAAGGTAAAAAAAACAGGGACACATTTTAAACATTGCTTGTATAATTTTGGAAAGTTGCTAGAATAAAATGCTGTGTTACCACCATGCATGTGACTGGCAAGACTTGAACCCAGGACCCTATACACTACAGTCAGAGCAACATACCACTATGCCAAATCAGCAGTTGCCTGAAAAATAGGAAGACTGAAACTTAATGGCTATCATTTAGTGAATTCACTTCTCATTTCTCACCATAGCTCTCAACCTCTTAGCACAAAAAACTGGACAAACAAAGCCAATAATGCGGGAATACAAATTCAGTTCTCACTTCTCACCATAGATCTCAACTCTTAGAACAAAAAACCTGGACAAAGCTCACAAGTGGCACTTACCAGAGACACATTTTAAACATTGCTTGTATAATTTTGGAAAGTTGCTAGAATTGTTGTGATGCATTTCACTGGCAAGACTTGACCCCAGGACCCTAAGCATTATAGTCAGAGCAACATACCACTTCCTAAAAAACAGGAAGACTGAAACTTAATGGTTATCATTTAGTGAATTCACTTCTCACTTCTTACCATAGGTTTCAACCTCTTAGCACAAAAAACTTGGACAAAGCCAATATTGGGGGAATAGAAATTCAGTTTTCACTTCTCACTCACCATAGCTCTCAACTCTTAGCACAAAAGACCTGGACAAACAACAAAGCCAATAATGGGGGAATACAAATTATGTTCTCACTTCTCACCATAGCTCTCAACTATTGTACATCAAGTGTACTAAATGTGAGGAATATAGTAAGAATCAATAACAGACTTTTTTACATCTGTTTCTGAAAAAGATGTGGGAATTGAGTTTGGGCAAAGTGGTTGAGGGACAATGCTAAAGCAGACAGAAAAATAAATATTATGACCTTGTGTCTCAGATGGCTGTACTAAAGTATTAAAAATCCAGTCTGTTGGCAGTAGTTGCATTTACTTTATCAATGACTGTTATAAAACATGACTCTTATCAAGCATCACTAATATTTCCTGCTATAGAAGAGATTGTCTAAAGTTGTCTGACACATACACTCTTACTTGACTCTTCATTGTCTTTCAAAATCAGTGCTGAGTCTTCCAAAATGAAAGTGAGTGCTGCTGAGTCTCCTAAATCCAAAATGAGTCATCCCTGCTTGCATTTGCACCCCAAAGAAAGAACAAAATGAATCCATTTGCAACCTAATTATCCATGCCAGACCAGCCAGAAATGAGCTGCTGCTGTTACTCCTTTCACATTTGCAGCCTAATTATTGGTTCCCACTTGCATTTTCAGCCAGACCAGCCAGAAATAATGACGTGAGCTCCTAGAGCTCAATTCCGACTGACTGGTAGCCCTGACAGAGCTGACATCATCCTGCACGTGATGATGTCAGCTCCGATCGCGCAATATTCAAAAAAATTAAAAAAACAAAAGAAAAAAATCAGAAATGAAGGGGTGCCACTCGGGAATCATGGCACCCTTTCATTTGGACCCCAAAACTCAGTAAAAAATGGGTAATTCGGTATGGTTGGGAGGTATGATTGTGGGGTGTTTCGTGTGCCTGAGTTATTGGGTTTGTTGGTATGGGAGGATGTCTTGATATTACCTACGGTGGTGCATATTAGATTGCGTTCTTCGAAGACAGATCAGGAAGGGCTTGAGCCACCCATAGTTTTGGAGGAGGTGGGGGAGCTTGGAGATGTCCTGTAGTTTGGGGAAGGAAGTTGTGGGGGGCTTGGAGGGGTAGAATTCAGGGGTTGTTTTTTTCAGCAGTAAGTGGTAAAGCATTGATGGGTGAGCAATTAAACATGGTTATGAGAAGGACACTTTGGAGTGTGGGCTTGCAAGGGGATACGTTTTCTTCACATTCCTTCTGGATGGGTAGGGCATCCGATCTGGCAAAGGAAGGTAGGTCAGTGGAAGTAATCAAACAGGTGGGTCGGTGGACATCCAATGCCTTTTTTAATTATATTAACTAGTTTGTAGAGGCTTTGTTTTAAAAACAAATTTTCTCTCTTCTCTTAGATCGCAGATGGATCATCATCTAAGGTCATTCTTTCATATTCTGGGCTGCTAGGCGTGTGGCGGTTAGACGCAATGGCATGAATCTGGGTTTGGATCTTTTTGGTTTAGAAATCATTTGGCATGGTGTTAGAGGGTAAAGGTGGAGTCAAATATTAAAGAAATTTAATGGGTTACAGGTTAAGTGGGGGTTGCCTCAGGTGTTAGTGATTCATTTAGGTGGCAATGATTTAGGCAGGGTACCAAAGAGGCAGCTTGTTTGTCAAATTTGTGAGGACATTTTAGCATTGCAGAGGATGTATCCAGGGATGATTTTTATCTGGTCTGAGATTATTCCTCGGTTGGTATGGAAAGGGGCATGGAATTTTACCACCATGGAGAAGGCTCACAGTTATGTCAATTTTAAGTTGGCGAAATATTTGGAAGAAATCGGGGTACATACGTTTCTGCATGTAGAGTTTGACAGTACAGATCCAGTGTGGTATAGACCGTATGGAGTTAATTTTAATGATTTTGGTCTGGATTTATTTAACCTTAATTTGGGTTTGATGGTGGAGGACCTTATAAAGAAAGGTATTGTTTGAGGGGGAAGAGCCCTTTAAGGGCTGGTAGGTGGAGAACTCTTCCCCCTCTACAGGATGCTGGATGGCTTGGAATGGAAAATTGGTAGTTGTGAGATATTAAGGTGAGCGGGGATGCTGCCTTTGTTGGTTATCCAAGGTGAGCAGGTACGCTGCCTTTATCTTTAGCTATTTGTATATATGGGTGAGTGGGGATGCTACCCGTATGTTATTATTGATTTGATTGATGTTAAATACAGTTTTTTTTGTTATTCCATTAGCTAATTGTATTCAAGGGGTGAGTAGGAATGCTGCCTTTATGTTTTTATGCCTCAATAAAGTTATGTTACTATTAATTTCTATCACAATAAAGGCCGTCAAATGTCTGTGGGTGTTTCTTTATTTTATTAGGACCGTGACACACAAAAAAAAATATATATATATATATATATATATATATATATATATATATATATATATATATATATATATATAGGCCTACTACTTTTTATCCAACGGACTTTTCATTGAACATCAGTTAACAGAACTCATAACTTTTGCAGGGGGGCAAGCCCCCCTTCATATTAAAGGGTCTATATTATAATCCAACAATGGTGAATGAAATAATATCGAAGTGTTACAATTTCATATGTTATAATATCGAACCCAGTAGAGCAAACGCTGGAAATAGCGAAGCTGCAGGACACCGAATACTTTCCTAGGGAAAGTATCCAGTGAACCATTTCTGCAGCTTTGCTATTTCCTCGACTGTGGAATGAAGATTACGGAATGGGTTAAGGTAAAAGTGCGAATGAAGATGAGTGTTCGATTGGGCACAGGTTAGGTGAGTTAGGGTTAGGGCGCAGGTCAGGTAAGTGTGCGATTGTGTGGACATGAGGGTTAGGGTGGGGTGGGTGAATTAGGGTTAGGGAGCAGGTAAGGTGAGTGTGCGATAGTGGCGGACCTTAGGGTTAGAGTTGGGTTAAGGTAAGTGGATAGTTAGTGGTGTATGTATGGTTTAGTGTAGGGTTTTGTGAAGTGTGTGTGTGTGGATTATTTATTTTGGTGTGCTTGTGTTCTGTGTATGTTTGTCGGAACAGCAAATTTCTTTCCTTGGAAAAAATTTGCTATTCTGACTGTTCGTTTTTCTGGTGTTTCGCTCTACTGGGTTCGATATTATAACATTTGAAGTTGTAAGACTTCGATGTTATAATATAGACCCCATATTAAATAAACCAATTCCAAGATTGCACTACAGTGACAACAAGGGTTGACTTCCTGATCCTTACTGTAATATAGTCTCCTCTAAAAATCGACAAGTGCCCTCAAACTTCTTGTCTGCATGTCAATGTACATCAACACTGCATACTTTTAAGTCCCACATCACCAGCAGCACATTAAGTCTTTTGCTGAAATGGCCTTTGAAAACCTACTGTTTTGGAATACTGGGTGTTTGGAAAAGTGAGTTTACTTAACTGGTGTTCAGTGAAATGTCTGTTTGATAAAAAGAAGTAGACACACATATACATACACACACACACACACACACACACATATATATATATATATATATATATATATATATATATATATATATATATGCATCTATATTACATAATCGAACTTTTAAAAGTTCAAAAGTCATATGGTCAACACCATATGATCGAACTTTTAAAAGTTCGAAAATGTAATAAAAAAAATAAACCAAAGAAAAAACCTACCTGAATGGTTTAAGCAAGGGGGCAAGCCCTCCTGCACCACCCCACATGGGGGGCTATGCTCCACACCCCCCACTCTTTAAATATACCAACTCCAAGATTGTATTACAGTGCAGAAAAGGGAAATCTTCCCATTCTGCACTATACAGAGATCTCCATTGAAACATTCAAACTTTTAAAAGTTCAATCATATGGTGCCGACCATATGAAGTTCAAACTTTTAAGAGTTCGACAATATGATGCAGACCCTATATATATCTATATCTATATATATATATATATATATATATATATATATATATATATATATATATATATATATATATATGTGTGTGTGTGTTATACTGATCACTTTCACTGTTTCATGCATTTATAGACATTTTGAGGTTATGGACAATTAGGCCTGAGTGGTATCCTTCCTTGAGTTGCACCTCATTTATTCAAGTGGCCATCCCAGGCAATCTGGCTGTAAATATCCAGACAGCTATCCAGTCACATAGGTTATGTTTAAAGGAAGATAGTGAGTCACACCATGTCAACTTTATTCAAAGTTTATTCTACAGGTAAGACAGGCACTGGGTTATAAATATATCACTCCTCCACAGTTCAGTTATTTGTTGATGAAGATTTACATCTCTGGTTCAAGTACAAGTGGAGCCACTTAACGTATGTAGATACAGGAGATCCAGGACAACTGTGTCTATACCAGCTCAGTGGGCAGGTATCCCCCGAAAAGTGTAAAGGGCATTGAATAAAGGGGTACAGCTTCCAGCCTCTCAACAGATTAGGGATGTTGACCTAGATAAACCCTGAGGATAATCCTTTCATGAAAATTAAAGAAGTTTCTGGCAACCATTGTTATGTGGCAGCAACGAGATGGAATTATCACCTAAATGTTCTATGTCCTTAACATACAATTTAAAGATTAAAATGTAGTCATCTATAAGTATGATGAGAAGTAGAGTTGTCTAACAAGAGTTATGATATGACACTTTTTAGCATTTAGCTTGAGACCATTTTTAGTACACTAAGAATTTACCAGGGAAAGTTCATTCTACAGGGTTTGAGCATCTGAGTGCATTTTAAAAAAAAAGTTTACAGTCATCTGCAGAGTTTGCTAGTCAGACATCTTGGCTCTGTACTTGGAGATCTGAGAAGTAGAACCAAATAGGAGAAGTCCTAGCACTGAACCCTGGTGGACACTTTCTGATGAGGCACCTGTGATGTGCACTGAGTGTGTACTTTGTTTTAGCCAATTTGTTATCAATCTTACCACATATGTTTCAATTTTTTAAAGCATTTAGCTTATGCACAATACCACTATTATCAATGGTGTTGAGAGCTTTGGTCAGGTCAACATATGCCATGTGTACCACATATGTACCATCATTACATACATACATACATACAAATGTTTCAAGCACAGGCATTAATGCCCTTCTAGCTTGCCAATATACCAAAACACTTGTTCCCATAATAAATGTCCAGGCTGTTCTTAAAAATATTTAAACAGTACTTGCTTTAATGCAATTTGGTAGTCTGTTCCAAGGATCAGCTACTCTGTCAGAGAACCAATTAGTACACTTCTCATTCCTATAGAATCTTCTACATAGGTTATCTGATGATTCTCTAGCACTTTTTGATAACCCCAAACATTCCCAGAGGTAGTTGTCCCTAAATGACATATATACCTGAATAAGATAACCTCTTAAATATCTGTAAGAGACACTGTACAAGTTCAGATATTTTAGTCTTTCATAATAACTTAGATTTTCACATCCATGGATGCCCTTGGTATATTTCTGGGGTTCCGGCGTGTAACTCGCAGGACATTTCCCTGCGAGCTACATCGCCGAAACCAAACGGCTGCAGCAGCACTTTGCCGTAGTGCAATATGGCTGAAAAGCCTAGCCGCTGCAGCTGTAATCTATGGACGGGCAGAGACAGCCATACCTGATGTGTACCACATTCCTTAGTCACATTCAAGGAATGCATTTATTTAATTATTTATTTTACATTTAACCAAATTCCCCATATGCTGCCCCTTTTAACAGCCGTGTAGATTATGGAGTGTGTGTGTGTGTGTGTGTGTGTGTGTGTGTGTGTGTGTGTGTGTGTGTGTGTGTGTGTAAGCTTGCATGTATACTACTTTTTGCATTTCATAATATCATTAAAGGCACTGCCTCTTTAATTTGCTCTTATTACATTAATTAAAAAGCAGTAATAGTTTTCATGGTCATGCAGAAAAAAAACATTAATTTCAAAGGGTTTACTGCCATTCTTAATCAGGAATTTTCCTTGCTTACTGTCAGGCATGTAAAACTTACTAGTGGCAGGCTGGCCGTTTTTTTCATTTTCTACTCATAACTGACTAATGCATTGTTTTATGTGTTATTGTTCCTTGTTGGAGTAGTCATCACAACATCCAACAGATGGATGTAGTTTATAAAAGAAAAGAAAATATAGCCTAAGACCCCTGTTTCATTCATTACAATAAATCAGTTCCAGGCTTACTTCTATTGTGACTCCTCTGGAAATTTACATTTCCAATCAAATTCAAACAACATTCTTAAGACTGCTCAGGCATCAAAAATTATTCAGCAGAAAAGCTATGCAATTATTAATGGTATGTATTACTCTATACTTTTGTGTTCGGGTTACTACACAGATTCTATTAAAAACCTCTAAATCATATTAACAGCAGAACCTACAGAAAAGTTGACAGTGTTATTATCCATCAGAGGTGTGAATAATACATTACTTTAGAATAAAATCTAGTTTTTGTTTGCAGGATTAATGCATTCTTAAAGTTAAACAACACATTATATTATTCAAACAGCAATGGAGGCAGATTAATGAATCTCATGGATCACCAGTTTAAAGTAAAATATATTAAAATATTTTTAGAATAATATATTAATACAAATTCAAGGCACAATGCAAACTTCAGCACAGTTAAAGACTGAAAAAACTATCTGACTTTTTTTTACAAAGTCATTGCAAAGAGAAACTGAGGTTCATTTCAAAACAACATTACAGTAGAATTATAAATGCTTTCTTTAGCAAACCTGAACATCATGAAATGTTGACATGCAAGCAATGAGATACAGTGAAAGGAACAGAACATTCAGGTCACTAAAGAAATAAATTGTTGGGTGAGTGTTACACAGTGCTTACAAATAAAATCAGAAATAATATGGAGAACATAACACTTGTACATGACAGTTCAGTAAACTGTAAGCTATTGACAAACAAAGCATACTGCAGAAACGAATATAGGCAGAAATGGAATTGTTCAGAAAACATGGAATAAAGAGAACATAAAGCAAAGAGAAAGAAATATTAGGATGCTCATATACACATACACTTGTGTGCATGCACACAGACATGCGCACACACACTCACACACACACACACACACACACACACACACACACACACACACACACACACACACACATACACACAAGTGCCTACATGTGCACATAACAGTAAAAGGCACAGATACAAAAGTGTGTTTGTGAATATTTGTATCTGATGGGAATAAAATCAAAACTATAAAGTCAGTAGCAGTGAAAGCATTTCCAAACCTATCACAGCAAAAACAAAGTTAAATGAATAAAGCTATTAAAACAGATACTATATATAAAATCTGATGCAGTTATGTCGATGGGCATAGTGAAATACTTTGATTTATTAGAAGACAAGGGGCTGGATTAATGAACACCTACAGTATGGATACATCATTCTGAGTGAGCAGACAACAGAAGCATAACTCACACCTTCTTCCTCCTCCTAAGATTAGTCGTTCTACCAAACTTCTTGCAGCCCTATATATGGAGGGGATTCATAAAGATTACCACAAAGTGTAGACTGCATGAACACTTAGTATAATCTTTCTGAGTGACTAGAAAGCACAAGACATTTGGTAAGGAAGTCCTTGAACATAGAATGTGTACACTTAGCGTAAGTGTTAATGAATCTGGCCTAAGATGATACAGACATAAAATAATATACATTTTAAAAGCTGCAGTGAGTTGTCCACTGAGTATGAAACATTAATGTGAACATAATGTGTCTTTTCAAATAATATGGGAGGTGGGGTTTTCCTTAGTTCCTAACAGTGTGATAAGTTCAAAGGTTGAGCAAATGGACATTTCTTCAGACTTATCATTTCTGGATATGCCCGAGAACATCTATGTTAAGCATTATCTGTGCTGGAAATACAGCTCATACTAGGACTAAAACATGATTTTTTTTATTCTATTCCATGAATGATAGCAAACAATGTAATTAATTTCAAAACAGGAAAAAATAATATTATGGTTGTTTAAGTAAATGGACAGTCCGATAAAACTGAAGGTGGTCCTTACACACTGCTGCTAGCCAGGGTGCAGTATGTGCAAGGTCTTAATTATCGGTAGAATAAACAAATTACTTACATTACAAGTAGCCTGTGAGAGTCTAGTACTGCGAATAGACTGAGTGGTCCAGATGGGCAAAAATATTAAATGAACTGTTATCTGCTTGACAAAGACTATGGTTACCATACAGAATCATTACCAAGCTTCTCACTGGTCACATAAGTAACCTCTGGAGCACATTCTGTGACGTCCAGTCCCAACCGGTGAAATAAGTAACTTCTACAACATGTTCTGTCATATCCAGAACTGACTAGTCATATAAATAAATCGACATAAATAACTTTTTACAATATGTTCTGTCACTTAAGTAAATTCAACACTATGTTCTCTAACATCCAGTACCCATGTGTATTTCTTGTTTATCACATCTGCTGTTTCTGAAAACAAAAAAAGGCATACAATGGATGCTTCCTACTGAATCCCAAAGCAATATCTATATTTTATTCTCATTACTTTCCTAAGTCTATTATCTCTTTTTAATTATAGTAATATTTAGCATACTATCCAATGCAATCAATACCATGTTGAAAATTAAATCTAGTATAAACCTCTTTTTTTAATGATGTCATTATTTATATTGCTTTGTAATATAGTAGCCAAATGTATTTATTTCTTCTACATTCTTCAATCAAATTTGTAAGGTTAAGAAATTTTAAGCTTCAGTGAATTTAAGATTTCTGCTACTTTTGTCTCATGCAGGTATGTGAGTTTCCTTCCATGGAACCATAAAATAAGGTCTTCCAAAAGGGCCTAACCAAGTTAACCAACATTTTTTTTATTTATTTATCTGTATTGGTTTACTCGGCAAGTCTGACTGGGTAATACCCATTTTCAGTGGAGGCCCGGAGAAAAAAGCTCCATTTCCTCACATTGCATTATAGAAAGTTCCAGTCAAATGCAGAGTGGTTACATTTCTATTTACATTTATACACAAACAGTGGTTACATTTATATTCACATTTATATACAAACAGTAGTTACATTTATACATATACATTCTAAGATTTTACAGAGGTGAAAGTTACTAAAGAGTAAGCACACATGCAACTTCAGCAAAAGATAGGAGAATGAAATGCAAAACTGAAGGTGCACGGGATGAAACTAAGCACAGATAAGACAGTAGTAATGGCAGCAAATTGGGGAAATCAGAAGAAACTGAGAATAGAGATAGAAGGGAAGATAGTGGAACAGGTAAACAGCCTCAAGTATTTCAGAGGGGTGGTTCATAGGTAGGTACTAGGCTATCGGTCCAAGGGCCTACGTAAGCCTAGCCAATAAGGTACCCTGGCTTACGCCACCAAAGAAAGTTATTTTCCTGTGCCACTGTCGAGCAGAGACACAGAAGTGATCCCCGGGGTGTATTTCTTATTTCCCATCCACTCATCAAGATTTTTCTTGAAGAGAGCTAATGAAGAACTTTGCTTGACATAGATGGGTAGCCTGTTCCAGAGTATGGGAAGTCTCTGGGACAGGAATCTATCCCTCCAGCATGTCCTGTTTATTGTGGTGACAAGGGTTAGGTCCCTAGAGCATGTAGCTTGGAGGGATTGGGATTTCTTTAGGTGTAGCATATCCAACAACTCTGGGTTTGCATAGCTTTATATGTTAGGCAGAGATGACCTCGGAGTAGGTGATATGATATGGAGTAAAGCTGGAGTTTTTTGACGCTATCAGTGTAGGGCATTTGCTTGAGGCCAATAATCCTCTTTGTGAGGTACTTTTGTGGCCTTTCCAGCTGCTGCAGATGTCTCGTGAGGTACATTCCAAAAAGGGCGTTGTACTCTATAATGGGTCTAATGAGTGTCGAGTAGAGGAGAGAACAATTGCCTCTTTTTTCCTGGATGAGAACCCTTTTATGATGAGGTGTGCCATGTAGAAGGACTTCCTGACTACTGTGGCAATGTAACTATCAAAGGAGAGACTACTTCCACCTGATTCCCAAGGTCTCTTATCACACATTCAGTGTTAAGTAGATTGCTGCCTATGTGGTAGTTCATGGGTACAGAGTTTTTACCAAAGGGGATGACACTGCACTTTTTGGCATTGAGCTTGAGGCCATGGCTCTGACACCAGGCATCTGTCTGAGCGAGGCTCTTCTGTAGGATGTCCACATCATTTGGGGACTTGACTATGGCTCCTAGTTTGCAGTTATCTGTGAACTTCATTAGCCAGAGGCCTTCTGTGTTAGCCTGTACTTCAGAGAAGTAGATACCAAACAGGAGAGGTCCCAGGACGGAACCCTGTGGTACTCCACTTGTCACTGCTTTGAGGTCAGATTTGGAGTCTGCAACTTTTACAGTGTGGGTTCTATCAGTGAGGTGAGCCATTTGGCAACCCATCTTGTGACATAGGAATTTATACCTAGTTTAGTGAGTTTAGCTATAATTTCAGAATGGGGGATGGTGTCACAAGCCTTGGTGAGGTCAAGATAGGCTGTGTGAACCACCTTACCCTCATCTACGGCATTGGTGGCTGCCTCAAAGAAGTTGATCAGGTTCAGAAGGCATGATCTGCCTTTTACAAACCCGAACTGGGTGGGATCCAGAGTTTGGAGGTTACTTATGTCTTTGTTTATGAGTTCCATGATGATACGTTCCATGGCCTTGCAGACCAGACTTGTCAGGCTAATAGGTCGATAGTTCCCAGGATCAGTGGTGGCTCCCCCTTTGTGGAGTGGGATAACTGTTGCTGTGTGCCATTCAGTGGGCACAAAGACAGATGCGAGGCTATTATTGAACATGGTGCTTAAGTGGGGAGCCAGTTCGTTCTGAAGTTTGTGTAAAACGCAGCCTGGGATGTTGTCCGGTCCCAAGGATGCTGTGTTTTTGGCTTTAGTGAGTACAGCTTTTACCTGTGCAGTTGTGATTACAGGGACTCTGCATTCTTCCTGTATAGATATGGGCCCTTTAGGGGGTGAGGGGGGGTAAAGTTAGTACTGAACCTATCTGCCAGGATGTTGGCAATATCAGCTAGTTCTATCATTTTTGTGCTGTTGCGCTGTAACTCAAAGCAGATCTGGGTGTTGCAATCAAGATTCTTGACATAGTTATAGAATGCTTTGTGGTTGTCCTTAGAATTAGTGGCAATTTTGTTTTCGTAGTTAGCTTTGGAGGATTTTATAAGGGATCTCAGCTTCTTATTGAGGCTGACCAGGGAGCTCCTCCACTCATGAGAGTTTACTCTCTTTTGCAACAGTTTCTTCCTTCTGTTGTACAGTTTGTTTATGGCAGGGGACCACCAGATTGGCTTCCTTTGGAGGATAGCATCTTGGTTCTGTTTGGGATAGCATGATCCATGCACTCGTGTAAGTGCTTATAGAGTGCATTTGTGTAGGATTCAGCAGTTGTAACTGTATTGTCCATCTGCATGGGTGTCATGAAGTTCACCACTTCTGTCTTAAGAAGCATGAAGTTGGCTTTGGAGAAATTTTTTACCATGGTTTCCTTAATGGGGGTGGGGGCGGGATGTGGATATCAAGGGTGATTAGCTTATGGTCGGATCGGACCAACGTGGAGTTGACTTTAGGTGTGGAACACCGGTCACTCATGTTGGTAATGACTAGGTCTAGGATATTGATGCCCCTGGTGTGGGTCTGGATAAGTTGATCCAGGGCATGGAGTTTATGAATTCCAGAAAGCATTGAGCTAAGGAGTTGGTACACGAGTAGTTTTCCCAGTTAATGGTAAGGTAGTTGAAGTCGCCCATTAATAGGGTGTTTGATTGAACCCTAATATTTTCCAATACATCAAGAAAAGAGGAGTGGAAATCCTGGGGCATGGTGGGTGATCTGTAACAAGCTACAATTTGGATTGCAGTTTTGCCCAGAGTTAGTTGCATTTGGATAACCTCGGATGTATTATGCTGAGCAACTAGCCTGGCGGTGTGGATATCCTTAAAGAATATGGACACACCTCTGCCTTTGGTGTTTCGGTCCAGGTTACAGTGTGGTATGAGTTATAGCCTGGTAGTGCAGGGGTGCTCTCTGGAGCCTTGAACAAGGTCTCAGTCACTGCACATATATCGATGTTCTCCATTTTAAGGAGTGCCTCGAGTGAAGGTGAGTCTGAATGAAGAGTTCAAAGGCAGAATCAGAAGGGCTGCAGCTAACTGGCATATAGTCTCAGGTGTAGTATATGACAGAAGAATGCCAAAGAAGCTGACATGCAAGGTATACAAGACAGAGGTGTGACCAGTGCTACTGTATGGTACAGAAACCTGGGCAGTAAAGGAAGGAGAGTTGAAGAAGCTAGAGATGATGGAAATGAACTGCCTGAGAAGGGAGGTAGGATGCACACTGTGGTGCACATGAAGAAATGAGGACATAAGAACAGAAGCCAAAGTAGCTCCAATTGCAGGAAAGATCAAAGAGAACAGATTACAGTGGTTTGGACACATGCAGAAAAGCAGATTATACAACAACCCCCCCCCCATTAATATTCAAAAACGTGCACGCTGATTGGTCAGCGTGTACGTTGTAAATCTGAGTTATAGTAATGGAAAAACATCTGATCGCCCAGACATTTTCCATTACTATAACTCTTACAGCAACACTGTCTCACTATGTTAAACGAGATTCTCTGTTGCTTTTTTAAAGCTGTCACTCTATGTTAAACCCATTTAACATAGCGAAACAGTTTGTAAAAAGCAACGGAGATCTTGCTTTCTCTGATGCTTTTTTCAAAACTGTCTCGCGATGTTAAATGGGTTTAACATAGCAAGACAGCTTTAAAATAAGCAACAGAGATTCTCCGTTGCTTTTTTTAAAGCTGTCTCGCTATGTTAAACCGATTTAACATAGCAAAACAGTTTGTAAAAAAGCAACAGAGATCTTGCTTTCTCCATTGCTTTTGCCCACGGCTCTGATGTACTGCGTAGGCATACGCATGTGCAGTACATCAGAACTGCCGCAGAATACCAGACAGCTGCAGAAGGGCAGCAAGGAGGCATTATACAATTCCATTATTTAAGAAAAGTAATTATTTTTTCTTAATAATGTCATTATAATAGCAATAACCCACTTCTGAGTGTGGTAATGCTGGATTACCCACGGTTGGCTTTGTTTAGCCACTCGGGCTTCGCCCTCGTGACCAAACCACACCAACCGTGGGTAAATCCAGCATTACCCACACCCAGGCATGGGTTATTGCTATAATACAATCTGGTAAGGAAGATTTGGGACAGACAGGAAGAAGATAAGAGGAAGCAAGGATGCGCAGCACAGAGGTGGAAGGATTCTGTGAAAGAAGATCTGCGATAGGCATGAGTGTTGAAGAAGGCAGGAGTGTGGCACTGAATCAAGAGAGTTGGCGACAGTTAACACAATACCCCGACTCCATGTATAAAAAAATAGGAAAAAGGGTGCTGCTGATGATGATGATGAAATTAGTGGATTGTAGAGGCAGCAGTTATGTATAAAAATGGTTTTGTCATTTCAGTAAGAGGTTGAAAATATTATGTTTAAAGATATTATTTGGATAGTATTGTACTCACTGTACACCCACACTCACTTTATTTACACTAACACTCCCAAACTCCCTCCCTGTGATGAGCACATACAGCACCAGGACTGGTTAAGATGTTCTTTAAGCGGTGGTTTAAATCTACTGAGTTTGTAGGAGAGTGATTTTTGTATGGAGATACTACTACAGAGTTTTTGCAATGCATTGGGAGTAGAGTGTGTCTCCTGTAACATTATTTGACTTGTTTGTAAGTAAAAGAATTTATTAGAATGGGGATCCCTTGTTGGACAGTATGGTAGTAATAAGTTTAGTACTGCAGTCCATTTTTCTGGATGATGAAATAGTTTGTATGCTGTAGTCAATATTGAATATGTTAGATAGTTGTGCAGTTTAAGCCAGTTGATTTGCTTTAAGCTAAGACAAGGGTGGGTCCTTTGAGGGAGACTTTGGCAAATTTAGCTATTTTATTGTAGCAAGAAGCAAGTTTCTTTGAGTATTGTTTATGTTTGTTAGGATAGGAGTGGCGTATAAGAGTGTCGGCAGTAAGAAGGTGGTAGCTAGAGTTTGTCTTGCTGTATCGGTAAGGAATCCATCGATTCTATAAAGGGAGCCTATTTTCTGGTTTGTAGATTTAATGGTGTGCAGTATATATTGGTCATATTTGAAATTGTCATCTATTACAACCCTAGAAGTTTACAGTGTGTTACAGTTTCAATGAGAGTATATTTCCTGACTTTATGGTAAAAGATTGCTTTTCATTTAGGCAACTTTTTGAGGTGAAAAGCATTAACTTAGTTTTCTTGGAGATGAGTAAGATGTTTGATTCTTGTAGCCAGGTTTCTGCAGAGGAGAAATATTTTTGTGTAATGTCTTGGAGCTTTTTTATTATTCAGGCCGCACATATTAATGTTGAGCCATCTGCATACTGAGCTAAACTAGCATGGTGAATGGAGGTGTGGAGGTCATTAATAAATATATTAAATAGTAGAGGACCCAGGATAGTGCTGTGAGGGACACCTGTAGGAACTGGTTGAAAGGATGAGTAGGTGTGTTGCCATTTAATGTCTTGCTGCCTTCCAGACAGGTAACTAAGGAACCACAACAAGGACTATTATGAAAGTCCTGTTGAGAGTTAAAAGAGCAGTTGCTGGTGCAGGACTGTATCATATGCCTTTCACAATTCTAAGAACATAGTGGACACAAGCAGGCCATCATTTCTATGTCAGTTAATTATATTGGTAATACATAGTAGAGCAGTAGTGGTGCTGTGCTTGGACCTATAGCCATATGTTTTTTAGACAGCAGGTTATTTGAGGTTAAGTATTGCATCAGCTGCATATGGATGCATTTCTCTAATATGTTGGATGGGGGGATTACTATCAGTCTGTAGTCATTAAACTCTGTAGCTGTGCCACCTTTGTGCAGTGGTATGATGTAGGACTTTTTTCCACAGTGATGGGATGTATCTTTCGGCTATGGACCTATTAATTAGTATGGACACAGGGAAGTCTATGAATTCTGCAGCTATTTTTAGGTTATCTGACTGTGTTTGGTCTACAACTACAGAAGTAGTTTTTTGTTGAAGGAGCAACTTCCTTACAAGGGAGGTAGGTACTGGACTAAAACTGAAGAGCTGTGGGTGGTTTTGATTGAACAGGGGTGGAGTGAGGGGGCAGATGTGTTAGTGTCTAAGAGAGATAATATTGATTGTATAAAGCAGGAAGTAAACTGTGTGGGGATAGACTTTTGGGATGTTTATATGTTTGTCTTGTAGGTTGGTATAGTATGTTTGCTTATGCTGTTTAACAAGGAGTTAATAACCATTTACATGAAAAGAACCACATGTTATTAGTTCTGTTATACTTTCACTCCCACTAAAAAAAAAAAAAAGAAAAATTAGAAAAATCCATTTCAGTACTTAACTGGCACTTGGACATCTTAGCTTGCAATCATTAATTAACTAGTATAGGATATGTCTAGAGATGAATATTCCTGTGCATTTGCCCAAACAAGCAAACATGAGTTTCATCTCAACAGCTAATCCAAACAAAATGATATTCTCCACCCACACATCACTCCTTTTTTCATTTCTGCTCAGCTGACAAACTGTCACATACCCCACTATACTTATTTATTTATTTATTTTATTTTACATTTGTTGACTGGGATTGTCTGACTGAGCTGAAGAGCCCTTTTTCAGCAGAGGCCCAGGGAGAAAAGCTCCAACATATTAGAGAATTTTCATTATAAATTAGCATTAATCAGCAATGTTACAGGATTATTACAAGACATTAAGTAGCAATACAATGTTATACAGTGTCAATAATCAGGAATATAGCATAACTATTTCAAGATGTATAAAAAGAAATACGTCATTATGATGAGTATAGTTTTTGGGGTAACTGGTTACAAAAATCCATTTTTTTCATAATGTAGTTGCATGAAGGCAAAGACAATTACAATAGAATGATTCTCTGAGGCGATTTGCTTAATAGATTTTAGAAGACAGTAAAAGGAGTAGTCAAGGAAGATTAGAGAAAGCTAGTGAGAGGAGTGAGTTAAGGGCAGAAAGTAGATTAAGGTATGAGGAGTAGGGGATGTTTAAGGAGGTAGAGTGCAGTGGCAGAACCAGTGACTTTAAAGTGGTCTTTGGTGGCTGTCTTAAATTGTTAAGGATGTGTAAGGGTCCTGATTTCTAGTGGGGGCCTATTCCAAGCAATAGTGGGGTGATAACTGTACATGTTGCGTCCATCTTTAGACTTGGGTTCGTAGATTTGTAGTAAGTCTTGGTTAGAGCTTCAGATCTGCAATCACTGATATCCCTGTTCTCACAAGTATTATTCTGGCATCAGTCCATAACTTTATTAAACCAGCTTCTTTCACCTTTTAGCACCTTCCTGTCTTCACCCATATTGCCAGCATCTCAATATAACCCACACTTACCAAACTACTAAACTAAAGAATTCATTTAAGTCACCTTTCCTTCAACCTTCAATTCACTTCTACGCAGTGAGGGCATTCACCCAAACCCAGGGCCCCACATCACCCCAACAATCAACACCTTGTACAAATGCTCAACCAACATAAATACACTAAAACTTTTTCATCTAAACATCCAGAGCATATGCAATAAAATCCCCTGTTTACATACGTAGACTGAATCAAGCAATTCTGACACTCTAGCCATAAATGAGACATGGTTAAAACCTACTATGTCCTCTGAAGAGATTTTGCCATCTGGCTGCAGCTTACTATGGCCTGACTGTGCAAACAAAAAAGGTGGCATTGCATCACTCTACCAAAATAACCACCACTTTCCTCTAGACCATAAATCATTTCATATTTCTCAAAAGCAGAAATACTGATCTCTCTCCTTAATATTAACAATGATAAGTATGTTTGCATAAAAATCCTCTACATCCCATTCTCTAGTGGTTCAAACTTTAGCATATTAGAAGACATTCTCTCCTGGTTACTATCCAATATAACAGATATAACTATCACCCTAATCAATGTAAACATTGGTTGATACTCTGCACTCCTAAATTAACTTTTCTGTATTAACCTTTTCAGCTTTACTCAGTTAATTAACTCCACTACTAGAAACAATAAATCTACAGGCTGTTCATCCATACTATACCCATTCCTAACTAAAAACCCAACCAATGGCAGTTATGCCAGGTGTTCTATCCAATGCCATAATCACAGGAAGTAAACAATCTACAAGCCTGTCAGGATTCTTTCTACCTTCAATAAAGATTCATTTCTTGCATTCCTTAAGGCTTACAACTGGAGAGCACTAAAGCTCCTACAACTATATGAAGCTGTCCACCACTTTAACAATACTTTTTTTAAACATCCTAAATTTTGCCTCCTACAAAGGCACAAAAGACTCAAATCAAGCTCAGCCCCCTGATTCACTCTATCTACCAAACAACTCATGTACCTACGAGATAAAGCATGAAAAACCTGGCAAAACATTAAGACCACAACCAACTACCAGCATTACCATTACACTCATAATAAAACCAAAGTCCAAATAAATTAAAACAAAAAAAAAATACTCTCTCAACATAACCACCACATCAAATCCCCACAGATCTTCTGGTCCACTATTTCTAAACTTTTAAGTCTAGGCAAACCCTCACAACCTAACTTTGTACTTAGTGAATATGACTTTAATGTAGCTCATTTTCTTCAACCCACACCATCAATACTGCTATCTTTCTCTCAAACTCTAACTACAGTACAGAGCCATCTTCAGCTCCCGCATGTCATACTGAAAATACTCCTGAATTCAAACCCTTCCCTACCAAAACTATCAAAGAGTACCTGAAAAAAATGAAGTCACAACAACAGCCACAAAAACCTCCCTGTAGAATATCTACAACTAGCAAATGAAACCTTAGTTTCCCTGACACTTTCTTTATTAACAGATCAATCCAGGGAGTATACTACCCTCCATTTGGAACAAATAATTTATCCTCCTTTTACACAAAGGTGACCCACATACACTGATAGTTCTATCTTATGACCAGTAGGTATTCTATCATCCACTCACAAAAATCTTAGAGAAATGTATTCCATCATGACTGCTAGCTTTCCTCCTGAACCACAATCCCCCTTCACCATGACAGCATGGCTTCATGGCCTTCTCACAGCACCAACACAGCCCTCGTCTCATTTTCCAATATTGTTACTTTCTTTAGGAACAGAAATATCCTAGTCTGCTCATTATTCCATAATTTTTCTAAAGTCCATCGCATTGTCTCATGCTCTCTTCTCTTTTGTAGACTCTACAGGAAGACAAAGCCATCTTGTGGGTCATATCTTACCTTCATCATAGAACACAGAGTGTAAAATGGCTAAAGTCTCCTGCATATTTCTTCCCATTACAGTCAGTGTCCCCTAGGAATACATCCGCAGCCCTCTTTTTTTCAGTATATTTATCAACAGTTTGACCACTGACTAATCAAATCCACTCATCTCTACTAAGCGAATGACCACACCATTGTTTGTTTAGGTCTCGTTATCCTTGAATTTCAAAAAGTCACTCAATATTCCTTCACAGCTATAGACACCTGGATTTGAGAATGTAACCTAGTCCTAAACCCCCAAAGAAAACAAAATGTATGTGATTCCCCACATAATCCAGTATTAACACTGTTCACCCCACTGAGCCTTCAGTCATCTGATGGTACATTAATTGAATTAGTCCACCACACTAAAGTGTTTGAGCCACTGTTATTGAACACCAAGAATTATCAACACATTCACCAAGTAACCCATAAGACCAACCAAAATTTGGCATGCTCTATTGGTCACAAAAGTTTTGATCAAGCACGAAAGGTCACTGCTTGCCTTATCTCTCCTATGACATATGTGTTAGCAGTCTTTACCATTTTATAATCAACACAAGTCACAAAATTTGAGCAATCATACAAAAAGACTGTCCCCTACTTTTCTAACAGAGCACAACACTGTGTATCTCACAAACAGCCAAACTAACTCAACTTCCCTAGGCTCCTCAAATTCAGTTAATTAAAAATAGCACAAAGCAATCCTCCACAGTCCACAAGCCTGTCCCTCTCTCAGAAGTATTTGGCATTGATATATCCCGTCTCATACTCTGTTCATCTGAAAAATATCTGGCTAATGTGGCTCTTGCATTTATTTATTTATTACATTTGTTTACTAGGAAATTCCGACTGGACATGGGTTCTTTTTAGCAGAGGCCCAGGGAGAAAAGCTCCACAAGTACATAATGGAAAATGCTACAGTAGCAGATGATATACAGTAAACACTTTGACATGCAGAATACATAAAACAATAGTGGGATACAGGACATACAATGCATGCAATCATCATGAGGACTCACCTTATGCTTTCCATATAGCAAAACAATGGCACCCACTCCCAACCTCCCTTCCACTAAATATATACACCAAAAACCTTTGAAAAGGATGCAGAATCATTCATTCTTAATACATACCAATGTCACTGCTCTGATCTACCTGATTTACTCCTTCCACAACTCTTTACACAATAGCCTACTGCTACCATCACCTACAGCATCTGTTGTGCAGATTTATTTCTTCTAAACTAGCCATTATCAGAATGTTCTCCTAATATATCTGACCTTCTCAAGACACTCGTCTACCTCCTATCCCAAAACATATATCCCTCTTGACACCTATACCACCCCCTGCATATCTCCTGCTATATATTCCTCACTTAACTCATTACTCGCCTAACTCCATCTCTATCAAAAGTCACACTCATTTTCTTCTCTATCATTATCTGAGGCTTTCATTTCCACTATACAACAAAATAACACTGTTTCTCACTTGGCCTCTCTCTACATTCTTTCACTCTTGCATCTTCCCAATCTGGCCACCCAAATCATCATTATCGACTCACTACTTGAAAACGTAACTATCTCCAGTACTTTCTTTATATAAAAATTTCCTTTAAAGTATGTGTATTTAAAGTGCAATCGTCAAAACTGTGTTTGCATTAATTCTGTATAAATGATTCATTTTAACCTGGGTGTGCTAGAATGCTACCACCCAAATAGTCTTTGTATACTTTATATACAGCTTTCACTTTAATGTATGTATGTGTAGCACAGTGCAGTTAATTCACTGTTGAACTCTTAATTTGTCACTGTTATAACCTTATAGATGTTTTTAATTAAAGAGATTCTTTGCACTTTGTCATAACAACTTTGTATGTGCGACCACGGAGCTTCTCTTCCATGGCTTTCCCCTGAAAATGAGTTTTGATTCCCAGTTGAACTTTCCTGGTAAACAAACGTAAGTACTCAAGAAAATAAATAAATACATTTCCTTTTTGTTTTGTATAATGCAGAATAATATCTATTTTCTCCATGAACCTAACAAAACGTACTCAAACTACACTGTCATCTGGCTTATGCCTGTAACACAGACCTCAGGACCAACATTTCACTCTTAAAGGAAACAATATTTACTTCTTGTTATTCAGCGATTTATTAATGCCAGGGTCCAGATTCCAAAACAGTTTATGCTCTGGATAAGATGGACACCCTAAATCTATGAGTATTAGTCTAAAATAGGCACTTTTCTAAGAAAGCTTTGATATTTTTATATGGTGTACGCAACAAGCCTTCATGAGCATATTCATTCTTAACTCCCAATTCCAAAAGAATCAGTCTATGTACTGTCCTATCATCAGGACAAGTTTAATATAGTGACACCTATTCAAAAATAAATATCCCTTTAGAAGACACCTTGGATTGCATTATTTCTGTCTCTTCACTTGGACATTGAATCAGTTGATGTGGGAACCAGCAATGCATTTTGAATTCCACACCACATCACTCTGCCCTCACATGTACAGATGTAGTTTTGAGGGCAGCATGCTGGACACTTGGAATAGTTTGTGGCCACTGACAGATTATCTATGTTTTGGGAAGATAACAAAAACAAATGCTTGTGCATCTCATTCGGGCCTCAGTGTCCAGCTTCTGAAACTGCTGCAGAGCAGACATTGAATAAAAGGACCTCAGCAAACATGGCAGTGACCATAAATACACACACACACACACACACACACACACACACACACACACACACACACACACACACACACACACACACACACACACACACACACACACACACACACATACCATACTCTACAATCATCATGACTTATGTACAGAAGTCAGCTGTCATATTCTATAAGGAGCTTTTACTACTGATATACATGATTAGAGGCAATGAGCCAATGGACCCATTTTTAAAAAGACTTGCTCTTAGGGTAGTTGGCCACTTACATGGACAGCAGGCCTTTTGAAATCTGGCCCCTAGTGTAAGTCTGTTTATGGATAGGCCCTACACCAAAGTAAGTCACTTACACTAAAGGCAAGTCTATCAGAATCTGTGCAAACTTACATGGAGATCAGCTTTTTTGGTATCTGGCCCAATATGCTTGAATAACATTAAGTATAATGCTTTTTTTCTTATCCATTACAACCTGATGCACTGTATTTTCAGTTTGTTCTCCATCTATTTGCTATTTCTCCCACTGACTACACTATATATGAGCTGACAGTTGCTTTTGGTGTACCTTCTCTTGTTCTTTTTGCCAGTAAGCAGCAACATAAAAGTGTACACACGCTGTGAACTTTTCTAACTTCATTACATAGGAGTTGCATTCTCATACATTCTTCTGATGATCAGTCAGACTTCTCTATGCTGTAACTGGACTGTCTGTGTTGTATTTTGGGGAAGTAATTTGTTAGCACCAAATGCCATGGAATCACAACTTTTTCATAGTACTACGGATGTCTGTGGTAATATGCTCAATAATGGAGTTCTGTACTGTTTTCCAAACCTTTAAATAACAAATAATCTCCGTTGTATCCCTGAAGTCTGAAAACAACCCACTAAACAAGTGTAGTGGGTCCAAAAACAAAATAGTGTAAGAAACATCTCTGTGTGGAAGATTTTTAGTCCATATATCTCTAGTTAATCACTGTATGTTAATCAGATCAGACAATAGTAGTAGAAGTAGCGAACTTAAACTCGTCAAGTCAAAACCAAACAAAACAAAAAATACTAATAAAAATATATAATTGTACAGCATTACAAAGTATTCGAAAGTAATCCAAGCGAGGCAGGCAGGCAGTCTGTTTCCAGTCGAAAATCCTTTATTATGTACACAGACAAGCAATCCAAGTAAAACAAATATAGAGTATCTTTCACACTTCTGTGGGCATTATGCAGTGCTGCAGATAATGACTGAGGCAAAGAAGGCATCTTGGCCAAGGGATTCACATTGCAGTCTTGATGCATTTGGATTCTGTGGTTTGATCATTTTCTATGCAGACTCCTCTACCAGTTTTATTAAGCACACATTTTAACAACTAGTTACGAGTTTGGCATTTTTTCATTTCAGGCCAAACCTTTAATATAATATATACTGGCTCCCTTCTATTATAAATTACAATATTTTACGAAAAATGCCACCTGGAATAATGAATTCATTCAGTGGAATTAAAATATCACCTAAAATTAAACTGTATGATATAACTGATGGTGATTCTGAAAATGCATTCAAAAGTTAGAATTCCAGAAATTAATTCCATCTTATTGATAACTTTGAGAACTATTAGAAAATAAAAAGTTTCATTTTTGAGTACCTACTCTTAAAAAATGCAATATGTGCAGTGCATCTACACTGGAAACAACAACAATCTTACTGTGCAATTATGTTTGGAAATGTTAAATATGTTATGAATGTCCCTAGTTTGAACACTTTTTCATTGCAGTCATGCTCCATCAACACCTTTCTCAGTAATGGATTTCTGTACTGGATTCTAAAGCATTTTTGTGAAATGGTATAGCCTCAAAGCAGCCTTGATCTGTTCTCTTTATCCTGTTTATTTGTCACTTAAATTCTTTCATCTACAACAAGACTCATTTTAGCCACGTCTCGGTGAGTAATGTGTGCAAATGGTGTCTCTTTTCATCTCTCTCATCCAATGTGTGCCATTCATCATTCCACATCAAATCACTTCCTTTTAACATTTTACTTAATTTGTACCACATAGTTTCAAACAGCATAATCTCTTTCTATATGCTAGCCAAAACATAAACAAATAATGTAAGCAGTGTCCTTACTGTTATGGAAAGCATGACCTTCTCAGCCTCTCCAGTCCTCAAGTTATGGATGAAAGCCCCTATCAGTTTTTCATGTTGTCCCTTCATATAACATTGCATAAGTCAACTAAAACAAAGCTATAAATACAATGCCCTTCTCCTGGTCTGTTCTTCATGATGTCACCTCTCAATGCATATGTATTTTCCCTGGCTTTTTCATATTGATGTGAATACACATTTGCAGCTTACCACAGAGGAAACTACTTCCTAATATTTTGAGCTGTACAATATGTTGTGGAGACCAAGATGCAAAGCAGTGATCACAACACAAGTACTGGCACAAAACACTGATGTTAGTGCAATACCAGATACAGACGTGTTAAATGGAATGGATAATACCACTGACTACTACAGCTTTTCCTGAATTACCAGCCTGAATACAGACAGTCTCAATTAAAGGCACTCTCTTACTGGTCAGTCTGCCAGCTTCTTCTTTATGATAAGAATTTACCTTTCTTCAAAACTTCTTTTTTCATCAATTTCCTTTAAATAAATGGGTCAAAATCCTTTTTGCAATGTACATATTCTGTACTTACAAAGCTCTGTTTCTTACCTTCAGTGGTAACCTTGTCACGGATGTAGATAGCAGATAAGCAGGATTTCTCTTCCAGGTGATTATGCTATCAGCTATATCTATAATAACTGACACCAGCCTACACTTCAGGGGGATCTACAGAAGCATCTGGGATAGATGTGAAAATAACAAACGTGTTGTTTCTTAGCAATGTCTTCCTTTCCCCATCTTTCTGCATAGGAACAGTGTTAACCATCTGCTATCATTGGATATGACCGAAGCCTATAAATATAGGGTAGTGCCATTCATTTTCTTAACAATCAAGCAGTAATGCAGTCTATCAAACAGTCAGACAAGAAGCTGTCATGGATAATGTGCATTATCTCTTTGAAGTCCATTATGTTCTTTCACTTATTTCTCAGTGGTCATTTATTCCATTTGCCAGCCCCTCCCATTACCTACCTCTGTAAATATTAATGCAATGAATTCATTAGGTAATTCTTACTTTTCAATAGTACAGCGTAAAGACCCTTATCAGTAAGGAGCAGTCCTACCAAATCAAATGACAGAAGCTAATGATTTTTGTTTAGGAAATCCTTTGGTTGCAACATAGCCTTTGCATTTTTTTCCTGGCTTTCTATAATGTCTTTTTTCATCTGTTGGTCAGTTTTAAATTCTATATTTGCCTTCACCTTTACATTTCCCATCTATCCCCAATCTGTTAACACTGGCTTTAGGCATTCCATTTGTCCCACCTCTGTGCTTCATTCCTCTGGTAAAAGAGGTCATTCCAATCCCCAGCATCCTTGATTCTATCCTTTAGATAATCTGGTGCCATTAAGCCTTGACATACTTTTATGTTTCATTTTGATGTATTTAGTTGCTGGCTGAAGTCTACATTTCAGGACCTCTCTCTGTAAGGACTTTCCCCTGCAACAGAAATGTAGGTTTTAGATGAAAGACAGAATATCTGGCCCAGCATTTTTGCTAATTTTCTTAACATCTGAATAAGCTGCAGATCATACTAATTTATAAGAACTGTCATATGTCTGTCTGAAATCATCTGGAGTTCTTTTACTGTTTTGTTTGCAGCATCTCTTAATGAAGGTAAATTAAAGATCCATTGATACCATGAGGATCACTTTTTATATTCTACATGCTGTCTGCATCATTTCATCATAGAAACTGATGCGATGAATAATCAATGTTCTAAATGATTCTGCACTTTTATTCACAATGGACAAGTGTTTTTACTTATGAATCTAGGTGGACTTGTACGCATGTCATGAGAGAGATATTATCATTGGGGAAACTTAGACTGTTAGACTGATTGTGAACATGGAATTTAGAAATTATTATGTCTCTCTGTTAAGTGTTTGTACCTCAAAGACAGTTCTGCAGATTGCCATGAAATGTAGGGGAAAAATTATCTAACAAATAACCTTAGGTTGTGTCACTACGGATGCCCTTCAAATCATTGTGTAAGAAATCAGTGAACCACAGAACATCGACACCAAAACGCCAAAGTATCCAATCAGCGAAATGTCACAATGCCGAAAGTTCAGAATACTGAAATACTACTACGCATGCACCGGCACTAGCCTAACTGCCCGGGTAGTGTAAATTTGCTCAGTTACAAAAACAGGTAAATTATAGGTTTTAAGTTTCTATGATAATTTGTCCAGGTCCCCTTCAATAAACACATGACACCGAATGACATTTGACAACCTTTATTTAGCTTCCATAACATAGCTTTGTTCACAAAATTTATTAATAATAACTGGACATAGTATAGTTAATTCTAAACACAGCATAAACATCCTTGTAATGTTAATCAGGAAAGTGTACCTACTCATCCTGCCCCAGTAAGCAGTGTCCATATCTATGCTCACTTACTTTACTTATAAAGCAGCGTCCAAGACTCACTTCGTATCCCATTTATTGAATTACCCATCCAACCAAATAATTCAGGATGACATGACCTTACTCATCCTGACCCAGTAAGCAGCGTCCATACCTCTACTTGCTTACTTTACTTATGAAGCAGCGTCCCCATCTCACTTCATACACCATTCATTGAATTACCTTCCAACCAAATAAGCAGCATCCTTACCTCTGCTTGCTTATCTATTCAGCAAATGTCCTCCAACTGCTCATTTTCCTTTCCCCAAATTCCCTGAAATGAACATCCAGACACTAGAGGGGGAACAGAAGAGGTCAAGCCTGTCTCTCTTCTCCACCTACCCTGACTGATATGCCCACAATCCCCACCAAACCACCAACAAAAGGGGGAGGGTGGCTGGGTAGCAAGTTCACGCCAAAATGTGATTACTTACCCAGCTACACTTGTCTAAACCCCTTAAGCCCCTCCCCATCCTTACCTTATTTCCTCTTAATCATTCCTCCCTCCATTTAACCCTTTCATCGCCCCAACCCACTTAAGTCCTACTAATATCCATCTAAACCCCTCTTGAAGATGTCCCTGGACAACTTGGTTTTTTGCCAAACTTCATTTGTCCAGGTCCACTTCAATAAACACATCACACCTAATGATTTGACGACCTTTATTAAACTTCCATAACATAGCTTTGATCACCAAAATTTATTAATTAAAATTGGACATAGTATAGTTGATTCTAAAAACAGCATAAACATCCTTGCAATGTTAATTAGGACAGCATACCTATTCATCCTGCCCCAGTAAGCAGTGTCCATATCTATGCTCACTTACTTTACTTATAAAGCAGTGTCCAAGACTCACTTCGTATCCCATTTATTGAATTACCCATCCAACCAAATAATTCAGGATGACATGACCTTACTCATCCTGACCCAGTAAGCAGCGTCCATACCTCTACTTGCTTACTTTACTTATGAAGCAGCGTCCCCATCTCACTTCATACACCATTCATTGAATTACCTTCCAACCAAATAAGCAGCATCCTTACCTCTGCTTGCTTATCTATTCAGCAAATGTCCTCCAACTGCTCATTTTCCTTTCCCCAAATTCCCTGAAATGAACATCCAGACACTAGAGGGGGAACAGAAGAGGTCAAGCCTGTCTCTCTTCTCCGCCTACCCCGACTGATATGCCCACAATCCCCACCAAACCACCAACAAAAGGGGGAGGGTGGCTGGGTAGCAAGTTCACGCCAAAATGTGATTACTTACCCAGCTACACTTGTCTAAACCCCTTAAGCCCCTCCCCATCCTTACCTCATTTCCTCTTAATCATTCTTCCCTCCATTTAACCCTTTCATCGCCCCAACCCACTTAACTCCTACTAATATCCATCTAAACCCCTCTTGAAGATGTCCCTGGACAACTTGGTTTTTTGCCAAACTTCATTTGTCCAGGTCCACTTCAATAAACACATCACACCTAATGATTTGATGACCTTTATTAAACTTCCATAACATAGCTTTGATCACCAAAATTTATTAATTAAAATTGGACATAGTATAGTTGATTCTAAAAACAGCATAAACATCCTTGCAATGTTAATTAGGACAGCATACCTATTCATCCTGCCCCAGTAAGCAGTGGCCATAACTCTGCTCACTTAATTTACTTATGAAGCAGCATCCAAGACTCACTTTGTATACCATTTATTGAACTACCAATCCAACCACATAATTCTGGATGACATGACCTTACTCATCCAGACCCAGTAAGCAGCGTCCATACCTTTACTTGCTTATTTTACTTATGAAGCAGTATCCCATCTCCCTTCATACACCATTCATTGAATTACCTTCCACCAAATAAGCAGCATCCTTACCTCCGCTTGCTTACCTATCCAGCAAGCTTCCTTCAGCTGCTCATTTTTCTTTCCCCCAATTCCTTGAAATGAACATCCAGACACCAACCAGCCTGACCAGGCTGTTCCCCCTCCCTTCTACCCAAACTAATTCACCAACTACCTGCCATAAAGGGAAGGATTAAGCCAAACATCATTCAGTTTACCCATCACCTGCAAATTGCATTAGGTCACCGTCATCAACCCCATGCCTTAACATACCAGTACTGAAATGTGCCTTAATGAAACTAAAGAAAGTAGGATTACCTTTGACCCCACTGTACCACAACAAAACATCCAGTCCAAGAGGACATTCCCTTTTAGTCTGCTTCCTTCAAACTACTAACCATGGCTCACTTCTAACCATGCTCTGTGGCCCCATTACACCTCTCTAGTGACTAGAATGTCTTCTGCAACTGACACAGTCAGAACAGTAACATCCATCCTGTTAAATCTGTCACTTTCCAAACTCCTTTTTTCAGACCCCAACTGCTTCCACCTTCGAAATCCACAAACACCTCCTGCAGCATGTATCACCTGTGCAACCCACTTCCTTCAGCCACTGGGTAATGCAGGCCCATTTATCATCTCAGCCTCAAATTCTTTGCCTCCAACATCTGCAAAAGAGAAACAAGGTAAGCATGTTGTCCTTAAACCAAAAGAAACTTATTTGGATATCTACCAGGTCTGCTGGCTTAACACCTTGTCTACCACGTGCCAGAATCTATGTGTATCCCAGTCCCTCAGTAGTCCTGCCCGTAAGATAGTGTATTGTATCAAATTTAACCTACCTCTATTCCGCTGTTGTCCCAGTGCATTACATGCCAAAGTCAATGCTGACATATTAAACCCAAAGACCTTATGCTACTGTAACTAGGCCAACATAAGCTACCTAAAACCTAAGAAGTAAGGAAACTTAACACCCAGAGGTCTCCTCTCTTGTAGGCAGTAAGCCAATAACAGCTCAAACCTTACCTATTGTTCAAAATTACTAATACCATCAGACTAACCCCATCCACATCAATGATTTCACATGTTCTTGTCCTCCCCTATTCCAAACCATTCTTCCCAGTAAAAGCAAAGGTTCTGGAATTGGCACCCTTGTTAAAGGGGGTCTCTACCTACCATACCCCCCCAGCATTACCAAAGGTACAAGTTTCTAGTAAGCAGCATGCAGTTAGTAGTGGCACCTGCCCCCTGAGAAGTCACCATCCTCATTTGACCATTCCTATGCACAAAAGACGATACCACCAGTCCTCTTCATAGGTCATGCTTACCAGCTCACCTTTACACATACCGGTGCTGAGACTCTCCACGACCCTCAATCAAAGATGGTAAAACACACAAAACAAACAAGAAAAGGAAAATTCTCCCACCCGCAATTATGATGACTAACTTGATGTAGCTTTAAGCAATTAACATGCCTTCAGGTAAGCAACTGTGACTGCACATGTCCTTTACGACCTCATTGCCCATCACTCCAGCCTCTGGCACAATGTCCACTGTGAACACCTTCGTCATGGATCTGTAAAAGAAAAGAAACTGTAAATTCACTGCAACAAAAATGTCTTAACCTGCATGCTATCGAGGGGAACCACCTCCATACCACTCTATATCAACATTCTTCAATGTAATTATGACTTAGGCCTCCCCTTCTACCCCCCCTTTTTTGTTAGCCTGCTTAAGCTTCCCAGTTAAAGGTGTTAATATGCGATGATATGCTATTAGTATCTTTACCACATTCTAAAAATGTGTTCCCCTTTAACTTGCAAGCAATGACAGGAGTTATTCCCCTAACGAGAAACCAGGTGGCTCTACAATGTATCTAAGCTAGTGTTTATATCGGCAATGAAAAGTCACCATAACCCTCTCCCAATGGCTGTTGACACTGGACCACACATGCACCCTTGACAGGCAGTCTTCCTAGCATACACTCTCCACTCTTTCCCCAACAAAACTCCAGACTTTTCAAATCTACTAAATATTCTCATCCCCATCTCCCTAATCCAAATGCATCTAGCCTTTTTAACATCATGTATGGAGGCACTACCTGCAATTCCTCCCTCTGTGCCTTCTTAGAACCCCATATTTATTGCTGTTAAGGACAATGTTATGTCCCTTTGCAATGACAGGTTATGTACAGAAGTTAGCACACAATTGAGAGGCATGCTGACGACTGCTTAGGTACCCTCTTAGCACAGTAGCAATGTGAATCAGCACCCTCATCCTCACACCAAATCCTTCCTGGCTGCTAAAGTTAACCCGATAACTCTCTCAGCCTAGTAAACTAACACATTTCCTGAAGTAATGTAATTCAGCTCCTAATTATAGAATTATTCATTAAGTATAATTGACTAGTTTTGCATATGATGGAATATCATTCAACAGTTTGAAGTTGGGTAGTTGGCAAAGTTATGGTCACATAATCTTGCTCTGTACTGCTACAACCTGCAATGGACGTTAGCAAAATAATGGTCACATAATCTTGCTCTGTACTGCTACAGCCTGCAAACATAAACTTAGCAGTCCAATGGACATTTGAGCATAGACAAAATGGTTAAAATTGCAAGGGTTAAACAAGTATGCTCAGAGGCACCTATTAACAGAGAGAAAAAAAAAAACTACAGCCCGTGAACATTTCTTCATGGCAGAGACAATCTCCACTCTCCCTCACAAGAGAATCCCCAATCTACAACAGTGATAATGCTCCCCATCACCCACAACACAGCGTGATGAGCTGCCATTTAAACAAGGATCCCCACCAAAGCACCATTTTGTCTTCCACCTGTAACCCCTTCAGCTCCATCTTATGCTTAGCAAACTCAAGTGTCCTGAAAGCAGTATCCATAAAATGAAACTACCCCTGCTATATGAAAACAGCTATTCCCACAATCTTTACATAACCCCCCCCAATTATCGACTTGCCGAGTTTACAATTCAATTACATAAACCCACGTAAAATTTAAATGTTGAAGTTAATGTGCAAACTCACTTAAAACTCTAGTCAAAGCTTCCCCACCACCTAAGACAAACCTAAAATCCCACCAAAGTGTAATGCAAAATAACCACCTAGCATATTGCCATCACACTTCAATTAACCAACATATCCTCCAGTAAACAAAATACTACCAGCATCCATAGGAAGGACAGACTCTTTGTACCAGGTCTGATGCCCTGGTGTACCCCACGCCCACACAGCATTGCCATTCCTAGCAATGCTAACATCCAGTAAGCCCTATGGTCTCAGTATATGTGTGCCTCTATGAAATCTAGTCACTCTCGCCACCCATCCAACCAGGCAACATCCAGATGTAGACCAAGCGAGTACCGCACCACAATGCAGCCTAACCAAATCAAAACCATGAAGCCAAAGCATACAATAACCAAAGTATCACCACAGAAGCTGCCATAGAATTTGCAGAATAAACAATTTCATAAGTAGCCCCAGTCACTAAACTTACTGTATACCTGTCAAAAGGTAAGTGAGGTCACAGAGGTTACCCTGCCAGCATTCTATAGGAAAGACTGTAGCCACAATGTCTCAGTAACTTCCCTGGTAGTCACTGCACGTAACTATATCCAATTCATTCTGCATTATATGTTCCCTTTACTGATAAATCAGATTTATTTATTCTTTTTTTTTTGACTGTAGCCAATATGATTAAGTTTGCTGAATGCTATCAGAGTCATTACATCCTGCCTTATATGCTGCATCTTATGAGAAGTCAGTTTTTTTTTTATTTTTATGAATTGAAAAGGTTATCTGAGGTTTTTACATGGTAGCGCACCAAGTATTGCCATGCAAACTCTAACTCTGACTGCTTGATGAAATGTAATGTAGTTGACAGTGCTATGTGTCTGAAATACCCTAGCTTGTACAGTGTAGAACTAACCATGCTGCCCAGGAAGGTTAAGGCACTCCTTGTTGCCCAAGAAACCCCACACCATCATCATCACTGTGATCCTCCTCATAGCAGTACTGTTATGCCGCCAAAGGGCACTAACTGAATAGTGGTTAACAAAGGCCCCACTGCACATGTGCTGGAATGGCGCTTGCCTCAATCCTGCAAACCAAATCTCAACATACACGCACCTAGTAGAATAAAGCTTCCCCTTAACATCAATTTCATGACGGACATGAACTCAAAACCCACTTGACTGCCATTATCCCAGGAACTAAGAAGCTCACCCCAACAAACCCTCCCTCCAAAGCATCCAGCAGCTTTAAATGATCCCACTTACCAACCATTAGTGGCACCATAATGAGTGATCAGGCTGTAAACAGCATTTCATCTGGTAATGGAAACAAAATAATGCAATTAAACCTTTTATATATTATTTTTCTTTTTTTAAGGCCTAGCATTTCATATTGGTTTTATTAAAATCTGACCATCAGCTGTAAATAAGTTGATCCATTTATATCCCCTATTTCCAGTCACTCTTGCAATAATATCTCTCATGTGTGTGTGAAATATACCTTATATTAACGGGCAACCCAACCAAGGCCACAACTGCACCTGCGCAGCAATGAATGCCTGCCTAAAATACACAAACCAAAATACAACATCCCTGCTGTTGTACACGGATGAAGAAGCGATGCTAAGAGCCAGAATACCCAGATACCAAGGCAAGCAGTCTGGATCGACAAAGATGACTGAGACAACCATGAATTTAACTATTCTGCCCACCAAGCTCGAATTCCCCACTCCCAAGCTCTGACCGGGTAAGCACTATCATGGTGCAAGAAATGTGGCAAAAAAAAAAAATCTAGACACTCTGCCAAAATCTGGACAACTGAGAGGTATGAACAGCATGAATCCTCAACAAACAACCTGACAACACCAAGAAGAAGACCAAACCCAAAGGCTTCCCGGCCTAGGCAGACAACCCCAACCAAATTATTAAATGCATCCCATTCTCTCAAGTTCCCAGTGAGCTGCAGCACTAATCAGTAAACACAACAAGTAACCCACAACTAATAATAAAGTTAATTAAACTGGCTTGCCCCCTCAAAATTCCCTTGGAACCAACAAGTAACCCATGACTAAGTACAATTAGCCTCTGAAGCCACACAGAAAGGGAAAGAAAATAAATAAATAAATAAAATGCTTGACCATATGGTTATTGTAACATGCTAGGTTCCTTCCAAGGCCTACCTACACACACAACACTACCCCCAGGTCGTCTTGGGCGTACTACCTGCCTGTAGCAAGTTCACACCAAAATGTGATTACTTACCCAGCTACACTTGTCTAAACCCCTTAAGCCCCTCCCCAACCTTACCTCATTTCCTCCCAATCATTCCTCCCTCCATTGAACCCTTTCATCTCCCCAACCCACTTAACTCCCACTAATATCCATCTAAACCCCTCATGAAGATGTCCCTGAACAACTTGGTCTGTTGCCAAACTTCATTTACCTGTTGCAAAGATTGTTGGTGGAGATCAAGGAACAGTGTGGATCAGGACATTTAGTCTTTTACCCACTGTAGTGCGATCTCGGAGTTGGTATATATAGGTTTCAGGGGGAGGTGGAGTGTAGCCCCATACGTAGGTGGTGCAGGTGGCACAGCCCCCTGCAAAAAACATTGTGAAGTGTATAGTAGGCCGATTAGTGGTTATATTTAATTGTTTTGTAATATTTGTAAGTCTTTAGGTTGGCACATGCATAGTGATATTTCAGTGCTGTGAACATTTGGTATTGTAAGGTTTTACTGATAGGCTACTTTGGCGTTTTGGTCTCAAAATTCTGTGGTTCACTGCTTTGGTATGCGATGATATGAAGTAGATCTGACCCTACATATAATGACAAAGGAGCATCTGCATCTTGAATTTTGGAGAAAAAACATACATGTTCTTAATCATATTTTGCATTCTGTAACAGAAAAAAGAATTAAGGAATCACCTTTATTCTTTTTTTTTAAAGTCACAAGATTATAGATTTATATATCGATAGCTTTTTAGTTGGCTACTTTGCAGATAAGTGACAGCTAAACTTTTATTTTTTAACTTACATTTTTTTCCAAATGTTGCAGTTTTTCAGATTTTGAAATGGCTATTCTGGTCTGAATTTGATGCTATCTACAGATGACATTGTCTTGAGTTTTTCAAAATATTCTTACAAAAATTTCAAAACAAGGCACTTACATAATCAGGCTTGCTTAATGGATCTCCTGAGCGACTAGGATTTAGGGAAAGTAGACAGAATAGACTTGAAAAACAGCATTCTATAGGAAATGTCTGTCAGAAGAAGGTGCATATGTGATTTTGCTACAACTGAAATGACATTAAATAGTGAGAGGTATTCATAGTCATTACGCTTAGGTGTAATGGCAGTCTGCACTAGTCGCACCTAAGCATGACTTTAGCAATATTCATACAGGCCAGTTGTATTCTGCTCGTTAGCCTCAAATGATCTTTTGAAACAATGAAATGCTGACATTAAAATGAGAAATGCAGTAGAAGTAATTATGCTAATTAGTCCCTTTCCTACCTGTTTGCTATTCACAGCCATTTTTGAGACATTTCTGTGCCATCCACAGAGGTGTTCTAAAAGGTTAAATTAGGCCTTTTCTATCTACTTTGCATTTGGTGAAAATGCTTACTGTTGCTGCCAACCTAAGTATTTGTTGGTGTGAGGTGCTTGTCTTGGATGAGCAAAAAGCACTTACATAAAAATGCACTCACCAGCCATGAAGGTGATGTTACAGACACAGAATAGTCCATTACATTTGATAATCAATAAATTATTCATAGAATTAGAGTAGAAAGAGATCTTGATCGAATTACAGTGGAAAGAGATACATTAAGGATTTAGTATATATCCACAGAAAGGAAGTGGAAAAATGGATGTCATTCCTATACCTGTGGATACTAAGCTATTTATAGCCCTTCCAATATTTCCCACAGAGACCTTCTAAACATAGAATGGAGACAAGTTATCTATACAACAGTCTTCTGCCTTGAGGATACTTCAGCAGTTTGTTGACATACGTTTGACACATGTGAATCAGGATATTCATCTGCCAGTATCACCACAAGACCGATCCAGAACCATGCGTGCCTTCTTTGAGATGGCACATTTCTCTGAGTTGCTTGGTTAGATTGTGCCCATGTTGTCATTAGGGGCCCATCAGGTAGAGGTACCTTCAGACAATGCAGGACTCTCTTCAGTGGAGGACGATAAATGTATATATGGCATTTATAGCTGTCTAAATTCTGTTTCTGCTGTAGGCCATGTAGAGGATGGTAGTAAGAAGGGCATATTCTGTTATAAGTATGAGAATGTTCTTGGCAAGAGTATGGGAAAGCCCTTCTCATGTCTATGGAATGGAGGGTAGAGACTGAGCATGAAGCTTTAAGTTATGCAGTGTTTATAACAGTGATGGATCTAAGAAGACTAAAGAATGTGTATTGGCTGACTGGACTTATGGCTCTATTATTAAGGGTTTTTAATATCATTGGGTCAGACCCAGTTAAGTCATGTTGTCCTCCAAAAGTATGCTGTTACTCTTTTTAGGACATAAGTGCAAGAGGATTTGTAGTTAGCCATTTACAAAGGGAAATAAAGTAATTTTGGATAGACTTTTGAGAAGAGGAGGGACTGCTTTGGTGTACTATTATGTCTTACACATATACAGAGATGTTTGTAGAAGGGATACACAAGTTAATGTCACTTATAAATGATGACAACAGCACTGGGCTTAGTACAGAACCTGAAAGAACCTGAGCAGAGAGCATACTTACACTGGTTCCTAAATCACCTGAAAACACTAACAAGGTTCGGTTTGAGAGTTTTTTTGTGAATCAGATAATCATATTGCCCTCAAATCATGTGCATTCTAGTTTATTTAGACGTAATTTGTCAGTCATACTTTCAAATGCACTACATAGATCACTGAATGCTATAGGTCTCAGCCAGCATCTTTCTATGGAACACAAGATTTTGTTATTTAACATACAGATAGCTTGTGGCATATTGTGTTCACGTCTAAAATGATATTGAAAAACAATTATATTTTTGATATGCCTATAGATCTAGACATATCCCAGGTTATAAATATCTTGGTTGTAATGTACAAAATGGTAACCGTGTGGAAATTACAAAGGATGGATGCTAGGGAAGTTTAAAGGATGGGAATTATGACAGACCAATTAATTTGCTGGGAATTTTAATTGTCCTTAGCCTTAGAAGTTAAATACAGTATATGAGTTAGAGATTCAGTTTGCTGCCTTGCAAATACTTTTAGAAATGCTGAAGCTATACTGCTTGTGTTATGGTTATAACGTGGGTACATATGTTTAAGCACTTTCTTAGAGTTGTTGCTGTGCTCTGTTAGAGGCTATTCCATATGTAGGCAAGCAATGCAATATTTGGCTCTTTGTCTAAACTTCTAATTTGATATGGTTTAACTGTTGGAATTTGCTCTAACTGTATTGTATGTCATACACACACACACACACACACACACACACACACACACACACACACACACACACACACACACACACACACACACTCAAATGTAATGTCAACATTTTATATATTTTGTTTATTACAAAACAATTTAACTAGTGCACTTACAAACAAATCACGTCCAGCTGAGCAAGCAGCATCTTTACATATTAAGAAGTAAATATTACATTTTTATAGAAAAATAATACAGCTTGTAGCATAACCTTAACAAGGGTGAGGCATGCATAACTCGTTAGTATATGTAAACACAGGTTTTGATGGTGCAGAACTGTAATCCCAGCACTGATTTATAAAGTCACACAATTATCTCAACTTCATTAATGAATGCCAAACTTCAATTTGTGGTTACAGATGAAGTTGCTGTCAGTGTATATTTATAACTGTAAGAAGCTGCATGTAAGATTTGTAGACATAGTTAGAGAAGCTAAGAAAAATTTCTTCAGATGTTTTTTGGTCTTCAATTTTGAGAGACCATTTTTTTTTATTCTCAACTCTGACGTTGAGAGGTATAAATTTGCAGAACTATATATTAACACCTTATGACGTTCCTCTGGGTCTGTTTTGGAATTCACATTAGTTTCAATGCTGTTACCTTGACTGCTGTCTTTTTCAAATATTTGTGTAAAATGTGTTACAATGTTCACACTGATTTTCTACTGCATGGATAATTGTTCAAAACTTCTTAATTTCAAGAACAGTAAATACCCTCATAGAACCAACCCTGAAAATCCGAGTTAACATTGCTATTTTTATATGCACACTTGTTCTTTTTGTATTCAAAAAAGATTTCATCTATCCTGACTTACTGTGGTCCTTCCTCAGTCTCTTCTTGTTATAAGTATTAACTTTATTGTCTGAATATGACATTATAGTAAATTTGTTCTCTTTTCTTTCATTTCAGAGCTTGTGGTCACTATATCAGACACTATACTCAAGTAGCACTGCCACAAGGCCCAACTCCCAAATGTTTTCACTGAAAATTATGTCATTGTACAATGAAATTAACTTCAACTTGAAGAACTTTGCTGTGTATTAATTTCAGCTAGCCAAATACGTGCCTGCACTGTGATGAAAAGTGACTTTAACATACTCCCCTTCAAAGCAGTAGTCCTTGCATTCTAAGACCACTTACTAATTTGGCAACAATCCTTCCCCTTGATTAAGATTTCCCTGTATATACCAGCTACTTAGTCTCCCTAGTTGGTAGGCTTCTTCATTCAGGAAATAAAAACATGTACTACTATGTGCCTATTTGTTAATTGCTTTGTACTGGTTGTAAATTGATTAGTGTGTGTTATGACTTGACCAGAGGGTAGAATTCTGTTATGCTCAGCTTTGATTCCCTACCCCCAATTCCCACCCATCCCCTCTTACTCTACATTTATACTTCTCACATTTGCATTTCACTTGTGACTCTTTTTCCCTAACCCCCATACAAATGTATTACTATTATGTGAGCACTCTGCTTTTTTTTTACCTAATTCCTAAGTTCCATTTAATCTTTAAGCACCATTCCCATTTTTCTCCCTCCCATATTGCTTTGCACTACATTCATTCACAGTCACACCTCTCCCTAACACTATACATCTTTTCTACATTGTATCTTCTACTTTTCCCAAATAAGCCCTTACTTCTTCCTAATTTATCTACATCCTTATACTCTTGCCTTTTGAGTCCCTCTATTCC
Source organism: Protopterus annectens (assembly GCF_019279795.1). Classification (NCBI taxonomy): domain Eukaryota; kingdom Metazoa; phylum Chordata; order Ceratodontiformes; family Protopteridae; genus Protopterus; species Protopterus annectens. The sequence continues at coordinate 212,634,743 of NC_056742.1, read as the reverse complement.
TTACATTCCCGAGAAAATACTAGGACAAACTTGCTCTCTTCCTTCATAGAAAATACTACCAAGAATCTGCCACAATACATATCATACTGCCCTGCAACTTCTTTTTCCTTCTTGATCCCTATTTCTTCAATATTTGTCATCAATAACATGCAGACCCCTTTACATAATCATGCTACTCCTCAGCTTATCCACTATTGTTCTCCTCCACATGGGTCAAATCTCAACCTAGCATGACTTAATAATGGCTCAATATCAGTCCAACTTAGTTCCAATCACCTATTCAGATTTTCTCCCTATGCTTTTCACGCATCACATTGAACCTATTTAATGAAGCCATTCAATTTTAATCCAAATATAGGCAGATGAACTTTATTTCAACTCAAACCAAAATAAAAGTAAGTGAAAAAATGCTCTCCAAAAAGCAAGTATCAGCAATTCCCCAATATACTAAAACCCTTCCAGGAGGAGACATTCATAGTAATCTTGGCCCCACTTGTCATAATGAACATCAAAGCAATTCCCTTCCACACACTACTCTAATCCTACAATGGTCAATCCCCAAACCCAGTACTCTAACTTTTATTGCAATAAATTTTAGAAGCATAAGAAATAAAATTGCTGAACTACATGCCTGGATTGCTCAGCATAAGCCTGATATTCTTGCTGTAACTGAAATTTGGCTTAAAGCCAGCATAAATAACTCTGAAATTATACCTCTTGGCTATAATATTAACTATAATGACCATATAAAGAGGAAAGGTGGTGGTATTACTTCTGTATTTTACAACAAATCCCACATTTCCTCTTACAACAAACCAATACCAAACTTCAGGTCAGCAAAGCTTCTTATTACCTTCCTGAACTTATACAATTATAAACATGCATGTATTACTGTCCTTTACATCCCCTCTGGTGACAATACGGCTATACTTGAAGACGTCCAATACTGAATAGCAATAACAATTCCACAAGAAAAAATGCTACTACCTGATGTGAATATCAACTTGTTGGACAGACACTCAAACTCCCCTACATCTATCATGAACTTTTATGGTTTCACACAACTAATTAACTAATTAAAAGTTCCACACATAGCTAATTAATAGCTCCACACATTATAGCAAGACATCAAAATTCCCTATTAGACTGCATCCTAGTATTAGACCCTAACAAATACGCCATTACAGGTACAATGTCTAAATGTCTCAGTGATCATCTCCTAATCTATACAACCAGACATCTCACACATCCACTCAAACAGCATGTTTATAAAACAACACACACCCTTTCCAACTCAGAAATGTTCATTACTACCAATTCATCTATTAACTGAAACTTCCTAAAAATCCACTCCTTAGATGATGCTGTAAATGAATTTAATAATGATTTTTTTTTATTTTATCTGCTTTATTTTCTGAAAAAAAAAAAAACTTGTTTTCCCACCTTTCTAAGCTAGTATAGTCCAGTTTTCAGGTTAGTGCTAAATTCAGGGCTGTGTTACAAGTTTCTGTGTTTGCCCATACCTTACTTGGATAGAAGGAAGTTTCTCTGTTCACTGTGAGAGAGGGAGCTTTGAGCAGCCTATCTGTCCCTGGAGGAGTGGTTTCAGCCCAGACATTAGTAGTGTATTGGCCATTTTTGGGCTAATTTCTATCTCTTTCATTTCCCTGCTATAAAACCCTCATTTGTGAGGTTTTGGGGATAGTATACAGCTCAGCAAGCTCCTGCCTGATGCCCTGCAGAGTTCTACAGCAGCAGAAAGACAAAAGAGAGACTTTGGAGTGATTAAGTATCATTTTTCTGCATTTTCTTGCTGCCTTTAGTTAATTTCGCCTAAAAAGCCGATTTTCTAGGGTTTCTGTGATGTAAAAAGCTTGTTTCAGCTACATATTGTATTTATGTTACTGCCTGCACTTTAACAAAGTCATTTTTGTGTTTAAATTACCTGTTTAACTGTTGTAGGCTACACACTCGTGAGATAGCCATTTCTGTGCATTTATGGTGCTTTTTTTATTGTATCTGCTTTATTTTCTGAAAATAACAAAAACAAAACAAAAATATATACTTGTTTTCCCACCTTTCTAAGCTAGTATAGTCCAGTTTTCAGGTTAGTGCTGAATTCAGGGCTGTGTTACATGTTTGTGTGTTTGCCCATACCTTACTTGGATAGAAGGAAGTTTCTCTGTTCACTGTGAGAGAGGGAGCTTTGAGCAACCTATCTGTCCCTGGAGGAGCTGTTTCAGCCCAGAAATTAGTAGTTTATTGGCCATTTTGGGCTAATTTCTAACTCTTTCATTTCCCTGCTATAAAACCCATGTTTGTGTGGTTTTGCACACCAGGCAGTGCTGGTTAGCTAGGGTATAACTATTCCCGGCTCCATAAAGTCTACTCTTCAATTTTTCCCCTGGAACTAGACAAACTTTCAACTTAAGCTTTCAAACCATTCACTTCTCATCCCAGCACTTGCTCAAAACTCTTAGCAAGCACTAATAAACCTTCACACTAGACCCCCCCCTGTACTGTAGAGAAGGACAAGGCTCTCTATTTGACCATACCAGCCAATCGGTAAAACAGTTCACTGTACCTATCCAGGCATGTTCAAAGGGCAGTTTCAGGTGTACTCTCCGGTCCAACTGGTGAATCTGGGCATTTTGAGGCAATGTTACAATTGCCTCATGTACACAGACAACCATCTCCTCCTTCCACCAAACACTAATACATGCGAGAGATGCAATTATGGAGCCAAACTGGAGGCTAAGCTCTCTCAACCCAAGACTAGACCAGGCAGTCAAGAGGAGAAGGCAATTGCTGCATCACACCACCAATCTCAAATAGACCTATACACCCAGCACTGGCAAAAAACACAAATAAATACACGAAAACATACTCAGAGACTCTAAATAAAAATCTGCAAAAGCAACAGAGACTTCCAAAGCAGACATCCAAGCAACCTCCACCCTGAAACACAAACCATGAAACACATACTTCACAAAACCAGTATGCCATGCAATCACAGCCCTTAAGGAAAAATAACATACCCAACACACTAGTAATAGGTGACTCTATAGTCAGGCACACTGACGTCCCACTCACTAGGCTGAACAAGGAGAAGGATACTGTTAGCTGCCTGTCAGGTTCCAGGATCTGCCACATAACACAAGCACTCAGGTCACTCCAGAACAAGTACAAATATGACACTGTCATTGTCCATGTTGGTGTGAATGACTTGAACCGTACCTCCCTGGACTACATGAAAAGAGACATGGAGGAGCCCTCTGATCACATAGCCCAGGCCGGTACGACCCTAACCCTGAGTAGCATCCTGCCCTCACCAAGAATGATACCAAGGTATAGAGAAAAAAATATCAATTTCAACAATTGGCTAAGCTTCTGGTGTCATTCAAAGGGGATCCAGTGTCTGTCAACCTGGGATGACATGCTCGATAAGCCATGCTGCTTTGCTAGAGATGGCTTGCACCTGTCACCCTTAGGCTTTCGAATACTGGCCAAGGCTCTTGCCACGCCCATAGTGCCTTTTTTTAGGCAAGGCTCAAAAGACAAACCCACCACCGTAAATAGCACAGGTAACAAAAAAACTGAGGATAAAGCTATTCAATGCCAGAAGTCTAAACATCAAAATGCATGCAGTCAAGGCACTCCTCAGTATGGAGAAAATCTAAATATGTGCAGTAACAGAAACCTGGTTTAAGGCTACAGAGAGCACCCCAGCACTACCTGGCTACAGCTCATACCATAAATTTCGGCCACAAAACCCAGACCGAAACACAAAAGGCGGGGGAGTATCCATATTCATCAAGGATACCCACACCTCCAGGTTAGTGACACAGCACGATGCTTCAGAGATCATTGACGTGCAACTAACAATGGGAAAAACTGCTATTCAAATTATAGCTTGCTATAGGTCACCCACCATGTCCCAGGACCCCCACTCCACATTCCTAGAAACACTGGGAAACATAAAGGTCTTACCAAACACCCTACAATTACCCAAACATTAACTGGAAGAACTATTCAAGATACAAACTCCCTTGCCCAACATTTCCTAGAATTTATAAACTCAAACAACCTGGATCAACTGGTCAACACCCCCACCAGAGGTGACAACATATTGGACCTGGTCATCACCAACATGGGTGACCAGTGTTCCACACTGGACGTCAACCCCTCATTGGTTAGATCTGACCATAAACTAATCACTCTGGATATCCACATTCCGCCAACACCCCCTGTCAAAGAAACCACCATGAAAAACTTTTCAAAAGCAAACTTCACATTACTTAAGACTGAGGTGGGAAGTTTCAAAGCCCCCATTATAAGAATAATGCTGTCCAAGCTGCAAAATCCTTTACTAATGCACTCTATGGGCACCTGCAAGAATGCATGGATCACGCTATCCCAAACAGATCCAAGACTCACTCCTCCAAGAAAAAGAAACCAGTCTGGTGGACCCCTGCCATAAACAAGCTAAACAATACAAGGAGGAAATTAGTACAGAAAAGAGTAAAATCCCAAGAAGGGAAGACATCCCTGATCAGTATCAACAAGAAACTACGTTCCCCCATAAAATCATCCATGGCTAGCTTCAAAAGAAAAATTGCCATGGACTCCAAAGATAACCACAAGGCATTCTTTAGCTATGTCAAGAATCTAAGTGGCAATCCTCATATCTGCTCAGAGTTAGTGCAGAATGGCACAAAATACACTGAACCGACACATATAGCCAACATCCTGGCAGACAGGTTCAGTGCAAACTTCACCCCCAAAAGGGCCCAAAACTATACCAGAAGAATATAGTGCTCCTAAAGTCACAGACACTCAGGTTAAAACAGCCCTCTCCAAAGCCAAAAACACAGCATCAATGGGACAGGACGGTGTCCCAGGCTGCATCCCACATGAGCTCAAAGATGAACTAACCCCTCACCTAAACACACTGTTTAAACTCAGCCTCTCCACAGGCTATGTGTCCACAGAGTGGCGCACAGCAATGGTTATTGCACTCCACAAAGGTGGAGCCACAACGGACCCGGGGAACTATCGCCCTACTGCATGACTAGCTTGGTCTGCAAAGCTATGGAGCGCAGCATCATGGATCTCATTAACAGAGACATTGGGAACCTCCAAACACTGGTCCCTGCCCAGTTTGGCTTCGATAAGGGCAGATCATGCCTCCTAAAGCTGGTGTACTTCTTTGAGACAGTTACCAAGACTATAGACGAGAGAAAGGTGGTCCACAAAGCCTACCTAGACCTCACAAAGGCCTTCGACACTATTCCCCACTCAGGTATTATAGACAAGCTCACCAGCTTGAACATAAGCCCCTACATCCTGAGATGGGTTGCCAACTGGCTCATGGACAGAACCCGCATGGTAAGAGGTGCGGGAGCTAGGTCTGACTCTAAACTGGTTACAAGTGGCATTCCCCAGGGGTCAGTCCTAGGACCCCTCCTGTTCAGCATATACTTCTCAGAGGTATAGGCAAGCACAGGAGGACTATGGCTGACCAAGTTTGCAGACGACTGCAAACTAGGATCTATAACTGTCTCTCTGGCTGACACAGACATCCTCCAAAAGGGTCTCACTGAGATTGATACCTGGTGTCAAAACCATGGCCTCAAGCTAAATACCAAAAAGTGCATAGTCATCCCCTTTGTAAAAAACAGAGTACCCACAAACTATCACATAAGTGGTAGCCTCCTAAATATGGAAGACATAATAAGGGATCTGGGGACCCAAGTAGATAAGTAACCTCTCCTTTGATAATCACATTGCCAAAGTGGTTAGAAAATCCTTCTATGTGGCCAACCTAATCACAAAAGAGTTTGAATCCAGATCGAAAGTGGTCATTGGGCCCCTCTACACATCACTCATCAGACCCATCATGGAGTACAATGCCCCATTTGGGATGTACCTTACAAGACACCTGCAACAACTGGAAAGACCACAGAAGTACCTCACCAAGAGGATCACTGGCCTCAAGCAGATGCCCTATGCAGCTCGAATGAAGAAACTCCAGCTGTACTCGGTTGCATACCGCCTACTCAGAGGTGATCTCTGCCTGACATACAAGGCCATGACCAACCCAGAATTGGTGGACATGCTTCACCTAAAGAAAACCATATCCCCTCATGTCACACACTCCAGGGATCTAAACCTCACTACAGCGATAAATAGGACATGCTGGAGGGATAGATTCCTGTTACAGAGACTTCCCATGCTTTGGAACAAGATTCCAATCTACATTAGGCAGAGTTCCTCGCTAACACTCTTCAAGAGAAACCTTGATGAGTGGATGGGAAACAGAAAGTTTACCCCGGGGACCACTTCAGTAGCTCTGCTGAACAGAGGTACAGGGAACTAATCTAAGGGGGCCACGAAAGCCAATACATTCCAGCTAGGCTTATAAGTGCCTTTGGGCAGATAGCCTAGTACCTGCCTATGAACCTATAATACAACTTTCCTGAATATCCTGAATTGTCTTGCAGATCCTAGAATAAAGAGGCTATACAAACTAATGCAGTTTGTCACTCCATAAAAAGTAGAATGTCAAAGTAGGGCAAAAAAAAGCATGGAAATAATGGTTAAAGTATAAAATATCACAACATCTTGAGAATTTCAGAACGTTTTGCAATCGCACCAAAACGAAAGTTAATAAAAACAAAAAAAAAGCTATGCTACAATAACTTTCAGAATAATTGTAAACACAACCCTAAAAAAGTTTGAACAGCCAGTAAAGAAATCTTGCATCCAAGCTAAAAACTGAACCCTAACCTTTTTTTCAATAAGTCAACACTCAAAACTGCAATACAATGCAATTCAACTCTTATTTCATAGACAGTATAGCATCTCTTAACCAAGGATTCCCCAACATCTAATGCTAAACCTGCTCAATAGCCACTTATCACCACATCCTTTCACCTTCAAACATGTGCCTAGATCCTATATAAAACTACTCTTAAACAAATTCAAACCATGCTCAACTTTAGTTGATGACCTTCTATGTGAGTACATTAAAATAGTAGCCAGTAATATTGTCTGTCCTGTTTCAATCCAGGAAGACCTTGTTCCTTCTCTCTGGAAAAAGTCACACATTATCCCTCTGCACAAAACAGGAAATTCAACAGACATTACTAACTTTAGACCTACAGTGATCTTATGCCCCTTCTCCAAAATACTTGAAAAATGTACTCAAAAGCAATTGCTAAACTATTTTCTGCATGAAGAACTCCTGTCTCCCACACCACATGGTTTCTGTCCTTCTCATACTTGCAACACTGCACTTCTACCCTATACAGATAATGGCAATAAAGCTATATATAATGGCAAACTTACCTTTTCCTTATTTGTATAATTGCCTAAAACCTTCAACACAGTTTGTCACAGAAAACATCTATTTAACTGTCCGTATTAGGTCTTTCTCAGACCACCCTTCTATAGTTCAAAAGCTACTTATCCAGTAGGTACTAGTCAGTAAAATAGATTTCTCCACATCTCCATCAATCCCAGTCACCACTGGTGTACCACAAGGCTCTATCCTTGGTCCCCTCCTTAACATTCTCATCAGCATCTGTACAAAGATGACTCAACTCTGACTAGATGGCACACCTCTAACAACTTGCTCAGAAAGCTGTAACAGACATTGAAACATGGCTTTGTAACTCAGAACTCATGCTCAACACTAAAACAACACACTACTACTTTTTACCAAAATCCCTGTCATAGTAAATTATTAGGGTGATAGTGGATGATAATCTTAAACTTGGCTGGAGTATACAAATTGCATAAGAAAAACACATCAAAAACTAGGGATACTTTACAGAGTCAAAAACTTTTTCATGAATGCAACTAACACCATACTTGCCACTACTTATCTCCTCCCTACACTTCTTTATGGTATTCCAATCCTTACTAACCTTCACGCATCAGACAAAACAAAAATTTAACAATACCATAACAGTGTTGCTAAATTAGCAGAAAATAACCCTTTCAGAGCCCATAACTGTACAGCAATGAAAATTCTATATTGGTTAGAACTATCACATTATTTAAAACATACAGCTTCTTAGTACCTATAAAATTATCCAGCATACATCATTCAACGTAACTATGTTCCCAGTGAGGCATTATGACCCATTGACCAAAAACACCTGCCAGTCCACAAACCTATCAAATCTGCTAAGCATTGTCTATGCTTGTACCATGTTGCGAAGGCCTGGAATTTCTCACCTGTAACCATCAGGTCAATACCTTCCAACCTATCCTTTAAAACCATTCTGAAAGACATCCAAGCCAAAAGCTGTCTCGTTTCTTGCTCAGTACTAGGATAAACAATATCCCTAAATGTGAACAAGTGAATATTCATTCCTTACATCTCCTTACTCTTCCTTATTCACTCATATCCTTATTTCTATCAATTTCACTCCCCTAGCTTTCTCTCTAAATAAATCACAAGTCTGCTTTTCTCTTACTTCATATTGCAATTTCTGTTTGTATTACACTAACTTACCTTTAATTTCTCTATAAACTGGCTAAAATGTCTCAAAATATTTAATCATTGTCATATAACTTGTATCTTTTCTTAACCAAATGTTTTCATATTATGTTTTATTTGGTATAGTTATTTAACTCTAATTTTTTTTGTATTTTTGAACATTGCAAAATTATTGTTCTTAAAATGTTTTGTAATACTTTGGAGCTTTTCTCCCAGGACCTCTGCTGAAAATGGGCTCCTAACCAATTGGACTTTCCCGGTCATCAGATGTCAATAAATAAATAAATACATAAATAGCCTGAGTATTAGGCAAATTCATGGAAATTACTGCTTGACCATCAATGATATTATTATTTTGTGTGCCCCCCCCCTCACACACACACACACACACACACACACACACACACACACACACACACACACACACACACACACACATACTAGTGGTATTTTCCTTTCTTTGATGACTGCTCAAACAAAACAACATCACAGTATTATATCCATATGTCCTATATTTATTTCTGTCAAATGCTAAGCTGCCTGTTAAATAAGATAAATAGAGGAACAAAAGTAATTATCGTGACATGGTCTATTGACAATTGTAAGGAGAAGAGACATGAGATAATTACTTTCAAGTAATGAAGCTGACTGGTGAAATGAAGGTGAACTAACGTTATACACCAGTGATTATTTGATTATAAGTAAGTTACATAAAATAATCTCATTTAGTGATTAAAAGTTTATGGCTCAGAGAATCTTATGGGAAAATAAATATTTCTGCAATCTGTCTATTGTATGGATCATTTGAGCAGAAAGGTACCAAAGACCTCACACTTCAAGAAAAGGTTAGAATATACCTAACATAAAAATGAGTTGCTTGTGAATGGATATTAATAATGAATACATAAGATTTAAATAAATAAAAGTTGAATAAATTTATAGCAAAAAGCTTGGGGCCTGTAGAATTTCCAGTCCGTAATGATTCATAATTCACTAAGAAAAAATGCAGATCTGGAAACTGCCTTTAGCAAAAACAAATATCTTGATTCACACAGTTTTTGCATTTTCTGGGTTCAGAGGTGGCAAGTAGTTTTATGACTAAGTTTTAAAAAGCTTACATTATCCTCAAAAGATTGACCAGTATTTGGTCTGTAATATAAAAGCAGTAAAATACTATTTATTTATCATCATGCTAGGAAATATTTGGCAGCAAAATCACATGAAAGCATGTAGCAGGCTAAAATAATATTTTACAAATTGCTGTTTTTTTCTAAGATACTTGCAATAGTTTCCTCAACTCTCTCTGTATCTCTCTATGACACCTGCTAATAATTTTTTCAAAGAATAAATAAAACACAGGTGTTTAAGATGTCAGTTAAGGACAATATTTAGGCGATAACAGATATAACTAATTAGATCTTAGAAGATTATTGCATATACTTTTCTATATATGTATGTGTGTCTTTAATATATAAGGTGTCAACTGAAACCCATTCTAGTTGGATAAACATGACATGACCATGGTGTATATTTCTTATGAATTGTGTATTTTTATTGAAAATAAGAAGATAAACAACAGCAAAAATAGTACAACACTTATAAGGTTCAGCTGTATAGAATGATGTTCCAGGCAGCAGATAACCACAAGCAGGATTTATACATATAATTGGCTGAAATCCTTACCCTCCATAACTTAAGCACATCCTTCTTCAAGAGTGCAAAACAATTAAACACTTTATTCCATTCAATTAGGGAGGCAGGTTTACTACTAGCTTTTATTTGTATGATATTATCAAAAATAGACCTTTTAACTTAATAAATAAAATAGACACAATTTGCTTTTGCAACTATCTGTTGTATTATCAATACATCAATAACTGAATCTTATGACCATCAGCTTTTAAAATCAATAATAACAGCAAAGTGAATCTTTAATATCAGCATATAATGCCAACTTTACAAAATATCAATTGAAGCTGGTTGATGTAGCTGCTACCTGTTCCAGTCAACTATTTCTCCAACTGGGGAGCATGCATAGCACTTACTCGGCTCCACTATGACTCCAGATTTACCACAACCTACTCCCCTTTAATACTCAACAATGAGTGATGTCTGGAATGGATTGTGGGGAATAACAAGGTAGGAAAATGGATGGGGCCACTGTGGCCCAAGATATTGTCTGTTTGTGCATATGATTCTACAGAGCAGTGGCTGAAGTGGGGGGGGGGGCTTTATTTTCTGAGCCGATCGCCCAACTGGTGGCTCAAAAGCAATCAAGGGGAGTGAATACTTGAACTAAGGAGGTTCATGATGAGCCAACAATGCTGTTCAGTTTCCTTGACAGCTGGGTTGTGCTAATCAAATGCTAGATTAAAACATGGGTCAGTAATCAAAGCATTGGTTTGAAATACATACAACAGCCATTTTCATTTGTTTTTTCCATCCCTATGTTATTAAACTTTTCACTTATTCCGAACATAACTAGACAAATCTGTAAGTACTTTGCATCTAGCATAGTATTTTAATCAACTTATCCCAACACATACACACAGTCTTCATCACTTTGGTGTAAGGAACTGTCTCCTAGATTTACTAATCATCCATGCAGGACTAGTCTAGTACTGCACGGAAGCGGCTGCTTAGGAGCAGGATGGCAGTGCGCCATGCATAGTAATGAAGGTGCGCTGCTCAACCTTCCAGACTTACATGGAGCATGTGCGAGTGCAGGGGGTGTGTCTGGGAGCAGAGCTCTCAGAATAAACATGCCACTGCAATGTTGAACAGCAGAAAGTGGAAATAAATGAGCGAGACTGCTCATAGATGTACACATATCCCCACCAACAGTCCCCCATGTGTACAACAGCAACAGGACATAAAAATCAAAAGAAGAAACCCCTGTATCGTCTTCTGAAACTTCGAGTACAGCTAACCATAGGTGCATGGGTGTGCCCATTAAGCAGCTATGGTTAAAGCAGCCTAAAAGACTGAAGAGGATAACAAGGATGATATATGCAAATGAAGCATCTCAGCAATAGTGTAGTGGGCAGAGCGTTCGCCTAAAGAGCAGGCGTTCTGAATTCGATTTCCAGTGCAGCACAGTCTATTTTACATGGCAAAGCATGGTATAAGCAATATTTGTATTGCAAAACCTGCTACATAGCATATATTTATGAACTGGAGTACTGCAGGAAATGCACATGTGAAGAGACAGTATCATAATGAAGAAGGCAGCAGTAAGCACAGATAAGCAGTAGTAAGCATATGTAAGCAACAGTAAGCGTGTGCAAGCACGGGGGTAAGCACTGCCGATACAGATTAAACAAAGGAGAAGCTAACTGGGTGTAAAAAACTGTGACCGGAAGTTAGCAGTGCTTACCACCACGCAAACCCATGCAAACCCACTTACAACCGCTTTAATGTGCCTTAATCACTCGGTATCCAATGGCCAGTGTTCTGGCCAGCAACAAAATAAACAGCCTCTGCAAGGCTCGAACCCAGAACCATGCCCACCATGATTTACCACTAAGCCATGCCAGGTACGCATAAGTCATATGTTGCCAAAAACATAACCCCTAACCCAGTCATGCAACAGTATAGAGAATGTCTACCTACATCTAGATGTATGGGTGTGTGGTAAATATATTACTATCTAATCGGATAAACCATATCTATATATGTAGTTACACATATATATATATAAATACTGGAAATATATACACACTATATATATATATATATATATATATATATATATATATATATATATATATATATATATACACACAAATATATGAACATATATATATATATATATATATATATATATATATGCAGATGCCGACATCTACACATATATATGTCAACACCTATACATCCACATATACACAGCAAGTTACATATATGTACACAGATATATATCTCCATAGGTATATACGGACAGAGGTATAAATATGCAAGCAAATATATATACCCATATAAGTATATATGGCCATAGTTATATATGGCCAGACATCTATAGATAGGAATGGTAGATTAACAGAAACATATATGTCGACATGCACCGTAAATGGGCTTGAGAGGCCCCAAACAATATACGTCTTGTACGAATTGGCATACCCCCCCAGCCAAACACGTCCATCCTGCAATACCCTACCAAGCTCATTTTATTGTAAGTGTGTCATTTACTTAGGGATTTAAATTAGTCTCCTGTTATGTTTCACATGTTGATATCAGATTCCCTTCTCCACCACCCACTAGGCAGGCAGAGCAGTACACGCCCATCCAACCCAGGCCATCCTCGACCCATATATTCATTACCCACAGTCCCCCCCCCCATTGCACACACGCAGCCACCATCCCTTCCCTGGTTACCGGCCCGTAACTACAACATCACCACAGATTGCCCACCTCCACACCCCCCCAGGACCCATCCTGTTTGTTGTCCCGACCCAAGTATCCTAGGACTGCCACATGCTGTGGTCCATGCACATAGCCATGGGTACCTTTGCAGCTCTATTTTTTGACGAAAGTTGAATACCCAATTTTTGGGTTGTCCTGCATGGGACGAATGTTTCCCTGGTACCAACAATAGAATGCACATGTGACTGTGTACACTAATGGTATTATTTGTAGGTATCGCAAAGCATACGTGGCACACAAGGTTGGCCGGTATGCATACGAAACATAGTATCCAGTAATACCAGTCTACATTACAGGACATGTAGCTAAATATGTAGATGTATGTGTGTGTATATATATATAACTAAATAGATATATACCGCTCCCTCTCTGTAGTACATATTTATACATGTATACACACACACACACATATATATATATATATATATATATATATATATATATATATATATACTCACATATATATACATACAAAGACAACCATACATCCACATGTTGTTAGATATATATACAGCTATATATATATATATATATATATATATATATATATATATATATATATATATATGTGTGTGTGTGTGTGTGTGTGTATATGCATATACATATATATATATATATATATATATATATATATATATATATACATCTATATATATATATGTGTGTGTGTGTGTGTGTGTGTGTGTACACAGATATATATCTATGATATGATGCAGCACATAAGAATGACATATGATCATAGGCTGTGCCAATGGGTCTGAGGGGCCCAATCAACATACGTGTAACATGTACCATCCCCCCTTCCCACAGCCAGACAGGGGAAACATACAAACAAACACACAAATAATGTAAACAATCCACTGGTCCCCAAACCACAGGCAGGATACAACCAGAGGGGGGAACACTATGGACCCGCTAAGTCTAATCTTGAAACAGAGACAGGTGTGTCCCTTGTGGGACACCCCAAAAATGTTCTTGTGATTGGAGGCCCATCCGTGCAATGACTTTTCAAGGCAGGGCGTGTATGTACTCAGACTACAAGGGTGGGAAAGCCTGATGACCCATGGGATGAGACAACGTACGAGATGGGTCCCAAGAAGTGGAGAGTGGGCAGTGTGTAGTGGTGTGGTTAGACCAACCTGCACACAGAGTAAGGATGAGTGCTGTAGAGGAGGTGTGTGGGGAGAACTATGGGTATGAAATTATGGGCCAAAGCATGCAGGTGTTGGCTGGAGGGTTCTATTTGAACCAGCCTGGGGATGTAAGCAATAGGGCAGAGCTGCCGCCTAATGAGCAGCCACTACCGGTACGAGTCCCACTGCAGCACAGTCTATTTTACATGGCAAAGTATGGTATCACCAGATGTGTTGTTGCAAATCCCAGTAAATAACACCAAAGAACACATGGTCACAACACCCCACTGTAGGCATGTAAGCTGATCTATTTGGCATCACAAGCTATTATTATTGTACTCACCCCCACCCAGTGGTGTGAGTGTCCAAACCTACCTCCAAATGCAGTGTATATACACAGCTGTTGCTGTAGAAGAAATGGCCAGCTGTGGACCTTCCCATCAGCCTTCCTGCACATCCCTGGATATTTCCTCTACTATCTGTCCCTCTTTGTGCCCCATTAACACCACTTACCTATCAACCCACTTATCATTACTATTAATGTTCACAGTTACAAGTAGGTGACACCCTCTTCCCCATCTATACTGGCAGAATCTGGAACCCCCTTCCCACATGTATTACCTCAGCTGTCCCACACAACACATGTAAATAACACATGAAGGAACACCTGAAGCACACTTGGATCAGCACATGCTCACCACCTGGCGAAATTCGCCCCTCCAACCTACACTCTATACCCCTACATCAACTAGCGAAACCAACACCTCCTGTCCTGCCTCACATATAAATTCCAACATCCTTCCAACCTTCCCTATTGCTCCCCTACCAATCATTCCAACAGCCTGCTATACAGTTACAATTTCCCTACCCTCTACCTACCTACCTACCTCTTCACTATTCACATCTACTCTACAACACAGGTATGGCATAACTAAACCTAACCCGAATACCTGAGTGTAACCTATCCAGAACTGTTAAACTGGAATCTACCTTCACCTTAAACTGACCATTATCAACAGTCATACCTGACATGTAAACCTGACCTAAGCATGTATAATACCGACATGTTAATGTAAACTAAGCATGAAGAATGAGGTACGTAGCTATATTTAGTCTGTTACTCTCTATAAATGTGTACACCTCAGTATTACTTGTAATGTGTAGCTGGGGTTTACTGTGGAGCTCCACTCCCGGGGCCACTGCTGACAATGGAGAAGCATCCAGTCGGATTGTCCCGGTCAACAAATGTGAACTAAATACATGAAGTAGCATGGGGGTATGCGGGAGAAATCGGGTTTAAGCCTGATTGGGTGGCAGTAGCAATGCCCAAACTGGTTAAGCAATGTAGAGGCCAACTCAAGTGTAAGATGCCGTAACCGGAGGTCAGCAATGCTGAGCCTTGTGCAAAGCAGCGCATACCCACCTACACTTGCTCTACAGTGTCTTAGGCACTCTGTAGCCAACAGCTCTCATCGTGCCCATTAACAAAATAATCTGCACTCCCAGGTTGCAACCCCCCTGACCCTGCACACTTTAGTCTAAGTGAGTTACCACTAAGCCATGCAGATACACATTCAGCTGCTATCACAAACATATCATCCAGCACAGTCATTCAACAGTATAGGAAATGTATGAAAGTATGGAAATTAATACCAGCAAACATGTGTACATTGCTCAACCACAGTATTCTGAGCAGTCTATGTGTATCAAAGAACAGTGCCTGTCCAATCATACTGTGAGAACAGTAGTCTTGCATAATACTGATGAGAATAATGAAAAACGGTGCACACTGTGGGGGCGTGTCAGCGTACTTCATGCACAGAATGTCACACCTGGGGCATCGGTTCCGTGGAACCGGGAGATGAGGCTGGCCCGGTGTGTGAGCAAACCACTGCTTCTCAAACCCCTGGCAGGATGCTACTAGTGGGGGAAACAGTGCAGACCAGCTAAGTCTACTCTTGACACAACAACAGGCCCGTCTCTGGCAGAACGAACCAAACATTGTCAGCCACATAGATGTTTCCACAAGTATCATAGGAGGATCAAGGGAAGGCTCGTACATACATGGACTAAATGGATGAAGAGCCTGTAGAAGCTTGGGTCAAGACAGTATAATGGAGGAGTACCGACATGTGCAGAGAGGGAAATGTGTGGAGGTGTGGTATAACTGGGCTAGCAACTGGAGAATGGATGCATGCTGTGTACGTGGAGCACGGGGTCCAGGAGAAGGAAACATGGGTATTACATTATGGTAGAAATATGCAAATGAAGCAGAACAGTAAAAGTGTAGTGGGTAGAGCATCCAACCAATATGCAGGCATTCCCAGTTCAAGTCCCACTGTAGCACAGTCTATTTTACATGGCAAAGCACATTATAACCAACATTTTAGTTGCAAATCCCACTAAATAGCTTATATATATGAACTGGAGTACAGCAAGAAATGCACATGTGACGTATCAGTTTCAGATGGAATAAGGCACTAGTAAGCAGGTGTAAGTACAAATAAGCAATAGTAAGCATATGTATGCACTAGTAAGTGGGCTTAAGGCCTTACAACTGCTTTAAAGTGCCTTAATCACTCTGTAACCAATGGGCCTTTGTCAGCCCAGCAACAAAATAAACAGCCATGCAGGTCACAAACCCAGGATCCTAAACCATAGTCCCAGTAGCTATCCACCAAGCCATAACAAAAGTACAGAAGAATGGGGTAGTATTAATCATGTCCTCACAATAGTATAGCCAAACTGAACCTGTGAAAGGCATTAGTATACAGTCATATGTGCCATAACTAACAAAAGAACATACATATGTGAACTGGAGTACTGCAGAAAGTCCAGATGTGAGGTGTTATTGTAATTAAGTGTAGAAGTTCCCAGGACCCCTTACAGTGTACGTACACATGTATCAAGGACACATGACACATATATAACAAGTGATGAAGGGGAAATCAATGCCAAAAGGCAAATATCATGCAAATCTAATAATACGCACCACTACGCATAGCACAGCACTGGCTCCCAGACTACTGGAACGATACTACCAGTGGGAGAATCAGTATCAACCTCTTAAGCCTACTCTTAACCAAACGCGCATTCGTCCCTGGGGGACGACCCAAAACTTCTGCTAAAAAGAGTCCTCGGGGTAACATACCATACCTCAAAGGTAAGCAAAGACGGTAATGTATGTTCGCGGACTAAATGTGCAGGAAGCCTGAAGACCCATGGGTTGGGACAACATATGTGAAGGATCCTGAGAAGTGCAGAGTGGGCAATGTGTAGTGTTGTGGTTAGATCTGGCTGGAACCTGTAGGAAGGATGACTGATGTGGAGGGGGAATGATGGGTATGACATTATCGACTGAGGCGTGCCGGGGTTGGATGAACCCATTCTAATGAGAGTGGCCCGTGGATGTCAGTGAGAAAGGAGGGGGGACACAGGGAAGGTACTGGGACATACCATTTCTCATGGCAAACCTACATTATGGGTAATATGTATGTTGCATAATCCAAGGAAAATATATATGTGAACTGGAGTACTGCAGCCACGAAATAACATATATATATATATATATATATATATATATATATATATATATATATATATATAAATGAATAGGAGTACTGCAGGAAATGCACATGTGAGGTGTCAGTATTATAATGCATAAAGCAGTAGTTAGATTAAGCAGCAATAAGCAGTTGTAAGCATATGTCAGCACTAGTCAGCGTGTTTATGTTTACAGGCTCAGCAAATCTGATGCAAACTATCTGTAGGCATATGTAACCAGAGGTTTTTGTTTGCATGACGGTGAGCACTGGGTACACAAAGTAAATTTGAGGCTAACCTGGTGTAACTGGATGTTACTTGCAGTTGGCAATGCTTACTGTTGCGCAAACATGCTCATGACTGCTTACAAGTGCCTTAATCACCTTGTATCCCACCACCCTTGTTAAACCCGGCAACATGACTGGCAGCCACTGCACGTCCCAAACCCAGGACCCTACATAACACAATCATATTGAATTGAAACTGCACCATGTTGGATATACATACATCCCATGTATTCCCAGATATATTATGCAGCACAGTTAATCTGCATAAGGGGAGTTGTACCAATATCATAACACTCAGCCTCTTATTGCAAACATTCTGGACACAGTGTGACAAAAGTGGGGTACAAATTGGGATAAATATGACATATTAGACACAGTGTGACAAAAGTGGGGTACAAATTGGGATAAATATGACATATTGTTCATATACATGTATAACATTGCTAGTTAAACAGTGACCTGCTGTAATACACATAATCTGAACAACATGATGTCTGCAACTGTAATGTATTGGCATTCCTGACTGACCACATACCTGACATCATCCACGTCAATTGGCCAGACAAATGTGGGACAGGCCAATATTGTGAGCCATTCATGCATGGACATATGGACAGTTATAGATCTGTAAATGTAGAGAGATACACAGGTACATATAAATGTATGACTCACACATACATCATATCACATCACTGGTATATAGGTAGATGGATAAAGAGGTCCGCATATATTTATATATATATATATATATATATATATATATATATATATATATATATATATATATATATATACTGTCCGTATGCACAATTAATGGGGTTGGGGGCTCACATGAGGGGTACCTGGTTATGACTGCTATGCCCCCTCCCCCACAGCTGTAACAGACATGCTGTGCAATGCAATATCCAGCACATGCAGTTCTTGACCCCAGGACCCTCTGCAACACAGCTACAATGGTCTAACAGTAAGCCACTACAACTGTATAAAGTCAGGGCAATGTCTGAAACATATCATCCAGTTTAGTCATGCAACTGTACAGAGAATGTATACCATCATCTAGATGTATCTGTGTGTAACTATATTAATATCTACACTGATACAACACACATATATATATATATATATATATATATATATATATATATATATATATATATATATATATATATAGATTTCTAACACTATATACATATATATTACTATATATGAGCATATATACATGCTAATGCCTACATCGACACATATATGTGTCTACACCTATGTTTCTACATATACACAGCAAGTTACATATGTGTATGCAGATATACATCTATGTAGGTATATATGGACATAGTTGTGTGTGTGTGTGTGTGTGTGTGTATATATATATATATATATATATATATATATACATATATATATATATATATATATATACATATATATATATATATATACACATATATATATATATATATATATATATATATATATATATATATATTTTTTTTTTTATGTCAGCAGATATATATATATATATATATATATATATCAGTATATATGGCCATACATCTGTAGAGAGCAATGGCAGACTAACAAACACACTTATGTCCACATGTACCATTACTGGGGTTGAGAGGCCCCACACACTATATGTCTTGTACAACTAGGCATCCCCCCCGTGGCCATACACATCCGCCCCACAATACACTACCAAGTGCTGCAGATCCTGTAACCAGGACCTGACACAACATGGGCACAGGAAGTTAACAGTACAACATCCCACCTGTATGATGTCAGGCTGGTTTGTTTGTTTGTGTCTTTCGGCTTTTCCCGGTTAGGGGTCGCCACAGCGGAACTCCGGTCTGCTAATGATTGGCAGTTGATTTTTACGTACTGACTTGCCAGGCCTGACGCACAACCATCAACGAAGTTACGCCCATTCACGCATGCCTCTACGCAGAAGACGCTCTAGCTGAGAATCAAACTGGACAGAGTCTTACTGTGAGGCAGCAACGCTACTGCAGCACCACCACCAAGATGGTATTGTTGACATATCATGCAGTACAGTCTGCCTCCCATAGGTAATATAAAATGTGATAGCCATCAACATCCCCAGGATACAGATACACAGACACAAATATGCAGATGCATATATACATATGTACATATGTAAATATATATATATATATATATATATATATATATATATATATATATATATATATATATATATATATATATATATATATATTGGTGCGTTGTTGCCTCACAGTAAGACGTTGTCTGGCTCGATTCTCAGCTAAGAGTGTCTTCTGCGTGGAGACATGCGTGAATGGGTGTACCTTCGTTGAAGGTTGTGAATCAGAACTGGCAACTCGGCACATAAAAATCTACTGCCAATCATTAGCGGACCGGAGTTCTGCTGTGGCGATCCCTAACCGGGAAAAGCCGAAAGACACATATGTACAGTAAGATACATATTTAGAAGGTGCACACAATATGGAGCAGCCACTATGCATACAGTTAACTCTTGAACAACTGGACACTGTATGGGCCACCTATACAAATGACAATCGTTGCCTGCAACATATACCCACAGAGAGGTCATAGGGAAAACACCACACACAGGTTTGCAGACATGGAATACCTTTCATTGTGTACTATTACAGTTCTACATGCCACTTCATATAGCTGTTCAGACACTGACATCCATATAAACAGAGGAATGCAAACGTGAAACAGGTATACTAATACAGTAGTCTGGAAAGGTTCACAACTGTTGCTGTCCAGGTCAAGCCCTTAAAATTTTACAATAGTAAGGACAGACTGGGTGACAGGATACCAAACGATCAACAGTATGTAATGCAGGTGTATAGTTCAGCAGCCTCTACCTACACTCTGTACAACAGCAGTGGGTGCTAAAGATGTTACGTGTCTAAATGGGTTGTAACTGTGACATAACATGGCATAACTGACACCATCACATGCACACTGACAAACAGAACAGTCTGTCTGGCAGGAGGCAGTAGTCTTGAAGTAACCGAATATATGTAAGTGATGTAAATATAGGTGAAGTATATGGCACTTTACATCCAGATACCTTAAGGCAGCTCACCCCTGATACCCCCACATATTTAACAGCCTAGGTCATTTATGGTGCCCCCCCCTCGACTCAGTAATACAGGGCCATATACCACTGTTCACACGCTGGCCTCTGGAGTGCATAAGAGCACACATGTATTGTGTAGGTGACGCCCACACATATATGGCCCCAGCCCCACCATATGTGTGGGGGATACAACAGAAGTGGACTGATGGCAGCAATGGCAGTGTGAAATACTCACAGCCCACTATGGAACATCCCCCCACAGCATGTCATATGTGCAAAGCTTGATATGTACGTCATGTACTGATATCACGCAACACACACAATGCCAGTGAAATATCTGACACAGGACCTGTGTGGTGGACAGACAATACATGATAGGCACACCTCTGGCCACCAAGAGGATAGGCCCACAGTTGAGAGCTATGCAGACAGACTGCATTCCAAGGTAAAGTAGTATGTAAACACACACCCTGTAACACCAGTACTATACAAAGCATAACACAACTCTACTCACACTCTGTCTGTAGTTCCTGAACTTCCTACAAATATGTAGCTGCCGTGAGTGTGCCGGTTCTCTGGTAAGAGGTATTGCTACCTGCAGTCTGTAACACTGATGCCCACACGCACGTAGTACTGTACAAACATCCACAGAATATGTAGGTTATGTCAACAAATATAACCCCTACTGTACATAATATGTGAAGAGGTCTGATATCTCACTGGCTTGTTAGTGGATATGATGACTAATTATGGTGTACAGCACATGCACACCATGTCATGCACAACATATGTACACAGGTTGACAGAATTGTGGATAGCAGCACATGCACAGGGCCAATGCTGACATGTTTCTGTGATAATCTCATACATTTACTGTTGTAGTCAGGGTTTGTGGCGACATATGTCCTATGAGGGATAAGATGCCAGTAACTGTCATGGCTTTCACCAACTACAGACTGCAATCCTCACACTACTGTCTGTAGTCCATAAATTCATAGATTCATAGATTATTACTGGGCTAACTGTCCTCATGGACCATTTTAAGCCTAGCCAATTACCCCCTGTGAGAATCAAACCCTGCACCTTGTGTTTCTAAGGTAAGCACCTTCACCATTACGCCACCCTCCCACCCATCTATCTCCACAGATAGATGTTCCGTTGGTAACACATGAAACCAAAGGCACAACACTCTGCCCTGTCTGCAGATGACCCTGCAGATGGAGATTCCAGATAAACATGGAAATGACATGGCAGGTATGGAGACATGTAGGAAAGACATATCCACACACACACTGTTAAGCCAACTGAACACCACATGCAGTATAGCAGCACTTACAGTCTGTAGGCAGGTTAGGCACATCCCCCTCCTGTGTGTGTTGCCCTGTTTCCATAGTGTATGCTGTTAGAGGTAAATTCCCAATCCATCTCAGATGCTGGCTGCCCACCAACAGATCTAGTTCCTGCTCACAGTGAATGACAAGGGCCAACACCAACATGATGTTCCTAGATATCGGAGTGTGTTTCCATGCAATTGGCTATAGGAATGTTACCACAGCTGTTCCACATGCAATCAGCTAGGGCGGCATTGCGATTCATGCAGAGGCCATCAGCTGATCATGAGCATCACTTAAAATATACATGCTGCTGTCTAAGCAAAGCAGGTGTAGGTCTCCACATCCACCACAGAGGGAGTGGGAGAGGCAAACAGAGGGAAAGACATGTCAGGGAGGAGTGGGAGAGTAAAACTGCAACTTGTTTGTGTCACACACCTACCAGTACAGGGTATCAAACTCCTGACAACTATGTACTGTTATAATAGCTCGATGCAGTTATTGGATGCGCCACATAGGTTACCCTGTCATGGAGCCCTCAGAAAATATCTGTGATGGTGAGTGACATTTGCAACAGGGATACGGTAGCTATACGGTAGGTGACGTACACATGCCTGTCTGCATGAACAGGTGCCAGCGTCAATACAGCCACACTCTCACAGGGACATGCACACATCAACACACTTGGCAGGGCCAGGAGTACCACTCAACAGTAGCGAGATTTCCACAACACATCACTGTGCAGGTATCACATGCACCACAGGGGTCATACAGAGGTTGTATGGGTAAAGGGTATGAGGAGGTGTCTGACATCAGACAGCATGCTTCAGTATGACAATGGGGGTTGTAGTGAGTGTGGATATGAACATACACACCATGCAACACACAAACACACAAGGTGCCAGTACTGGCATGCATGGGTGCATGTCTGCACGGGTGTGTGGTGCTCGACTGTGGCAACAGGCTGGTAGGTAATAGGTATACCTTGGCAACAGGCCACATGACAATGGTCTGCATTGTGTCTCAGGGTCATAGTTTCCACACTTGCCTACACAGGTGGGTATTGTATCCCCCATCCAGTTACCAGTGTGACTATTGTGTGTGGCCAATGCTGTGCATCGCTTGCCATGTATGTGTTCCTTAGTCCATGACATGGACGGTGTCTGGGATGTGCACACCTCCCACATGCATGTACAGTGACATGTGGAACTGTACCTGGGGTGTCTGGCCCATGTTGTGAACACAGATTACCATCATATGTGCCAGTCTTGCCCACCTGTGGCGGGGACCAGCAATGGGCACCAGTTTTACTCTGCACCTACACTGATAGCATGCTAACATCATTCTCTGGTTTCCGTGGCATCTGTCCATACAGGGCATGTTGTCAGGCATGGTATGTCCATTGTTGGACACGTGATGGTACCACAGGTGGTAAAGGTGTCCATTGGGGAACATGGGGGAAGTGCACTGTCAGCATGTACGTGCATATTGGACAGATGGACAGGGTGACATGCCCTCTGTAGCTCACTGCTATCACTACATAGTTACTATCAGTGGCCAATATGCAGTGTACTACCCACATATTGGCTGTTGCCTAGGCATGTGTACATGTTTAAGACATGGGTTGAGAGTGTGCTCTGGGTAATACTGGGGTTGCTAAATGTGATTGTCTCACCTTGATGTCACACGTATGGGTATGGCTTTGCACACCAGCCTTTCAGCTACTTCACATCAGCTACCCCTGTATGGTGGACATTGTGCTACATAGTAGGGCCATCATATAAGAAATATGCAAAACCCACTCCACATTGGCCACAGGTGTCAGACGCTCACACACACACACACACACACACACACACACACACACACACACACACACACACACACACACCTGGGAGTAAAACACCTATCTAACTAGTTTATTACACCACAGCACTACGCAGTTATAGTACATGCCAAACACATAACTGAAGTGCTCCTTCCCCAAAGATTTATTTCACAATGAATGCCATCAGCAGGAATGCCAAAGTAGGCCACTTGAAATGTACTGCAGGTGACTACCCTAAAATGCATTGCTCACTACACAGAGAGTGAGACACCTGCAAAATATCCACAACTAACATGTGTGGGTATAGAACTCCTGACAGAACTCTATACCACACTACAGCATGGAGCTGTTATAGGATGCACCATGGGGATTATTAGAGAACACCTTCCCCAAATCTGTATTTCACAATGAATGAGATCAGCAGGATTGCCAAAGTGGGCCATTTGAAATGTAGTGCGTCTGACTAGCCTATAATGCATTGCTCCGTATACAGACACTGACACACATAAAACATCCAGAAATGCCATGGGCGGGGATGGAACCCTACCACAGTTCTAAATCATAATCCAGCAGTACACAGTTACAGGACACACTACGGAGATTACTAGGCTACAGTCTTCCCAAGAGGTGTATTTCTAGGTGGGTGACATCAGCAGCCTTGCCAAGGTCGAGTATATGAATTGTAAGAAGTGTGTCTACCCTAAAAAGCATTTTTCTCTACACAGACAGACACGCACACTAACACGCAAACACACACACACACACACACACACACACACACACACACACACACACACACACATACACACAGTTGCCATGTCTGTGGTTACAACACCTACCTAGCTATTTTATCACACTACAGCAGTATACAGTTACAGGAAGCACTAAGGAAATTACTGGGCTAGAATCTTCCCAGGGGTGTATTTCTAGGTGGGTGACATCAGCAGCCTTGCCAAAGTCGAGTATAGGAATTGTAAGGAGTGTGACTACCCTAAAAAGCATTGCTCTCTACATAGACAGAGACAGACAGACATGCACACTAACACACACATACACACAGTTACTATGCCTGGGGTAAGAACACCTACCTAGCTATTTTATCACACTACAGCAGTATGCAGTTACAGGAAGCACTATGGAAATTACTGGACTAGAACCTTCCCAGAGGTGTATTTCTAGGTGGGTGACATCAGCAGCCTTGCCAAGGTTGAGTATATGAATTGTAAGAAGTGTGTCTACCCTAAAAAGCATTTTTCTCTACACAGACAGACATGCACACTAACTAACAAACAAACACACACACACACACACAGTTGCCATGTCTGTGGTAACAACACCTACCTGGCTATTTTATCACACTACAGAAGTATGCAGTTACAGGAAGCACTACGGAAATTACTGGGCTAGAACCTTCCCAGAGGTGTATTTCTAGGTGGGTGACATCAGCAGCCTTGCCAAAGTTGAGTATAGAAATTGTAAGGAGTGTGACTACCCTAAAAAGCATTGCTCTCTACACAGACAGAGACAGACAGACATGCACACTAACACACACATACACACAGTTACCATGCCTGGGGTAAGAACACCTACCTAGCTACCTTATCACACTACAGCAGTACACTCTTACAGGATGCACTACAGAGATTACTGGGCTATACTTTTCCCAAGGGTGTATTTCAAAGTGGATGACCTGAACAGGATTGTCATAGTAGGGCTATGGGGAGGGCAGTGTGTGTGCATGGGCCATAATCCATTCATCTAGAGATTGAAACACCACATGTGTGCACACACAGGGTTATATTCCACAGGTACATGCATACACCTGCTAGATGACTACTTCCGTGTACAGTCATGTTGCACAGGTAGCACTTGCACCACATAGTCTGTAATGTTGACAGATACTGGTGGCTAATGTCTACAGTCAGTGACATCTGAGCCCCATGTGGTTGTAGCCATTTGGTTGTGTGCTGGGTGGGGCAAGGCTCATAATGGTTGGCTCCTTGTCACAGTCACTCTCTTCCACACATCTATGTATGTCTACTTTTGGATTATTATAGTCTATTCTCCTTGGATATATGCCTGTATTCCTATCCACTGTGTGTGCAAAGCATGAGTGGTGCATACTGAGGCGTGTATGCACTAAAATCTGCGACTGCCAGAATTGTCTGGTCCACTGGTGTTTGCAGACATGGCCTTCATGTGTTTAAGTGTGTGAGCATGCCCAGTATGCCCTCCTGTATACAATGTGTGGATCAATTCCAGGTAGTTTGTACTCCAGTGCAGACCTTTGTGTTGTACACCTACAGATAGCAAAGTGTTTCTGCAGGGTATCCGTTGATCATTTGGCGATATTGGAACAAACTGTGCAGGAGATAGTGTGTACTGTTGGAGATTGTGTCTGTGCTGCTTCAGCTGCATGGTACTGCTGTTAGCAGAGATATTCAGACATTTGTACAGCTATACACATTGATGTTTTCTGTCTTCATGTACTGTCAGGTGGACATGGACATACTTGCTCACAGTGATGTCTTGGGGAACAAGGGTGACTGCAGCTGTGTCCAATATTGTGGGCAGACACCTACATATTCATGGTAAGTTATGCCATTCTGGAGAGGGAGCTGCAGACACTTGCTGTTGGGTCTGTGTATCCGGTTCAGCACCTTGGTACAGTGCTGGCAGAGGATCCCATACATGTACACCCATTGACATGACAGTATGGGCTTATCTTGCTGTGGCAATGCCTCACAGCTGTACAGATTCACACAGGTTACGAAGAGGCAGGGGCCATGGGTCAGGGCATTAAACCTATTGTGGTGTACGGGTAGGTGTGTAGCCACCCATTTATGTGTTTGCAGCCAGGGATAGTGTGTGCACACAGCTTGGTGTCGGACCCTGCACATTCCATGCTGCCCATGCTCCCACCCCCCTCTGTTATTCTAACCTCTTCCATACTTTATGCATAGATTCTCTGATACTTTCCCTAAGGGTATCACCCCATCACAGGTGTGTGTTAGTGTTGGTCCACAGTTCATGTGTTGGGACATGGTGGACATGTTACTGTGGTTTGTCCACATGGCCTTGCATATGGCTTATGTGGAGTGTGTTATGCTGTTATTTGGGTGTCCATGGCATAACATGCATTGGCAGTACATGTGAGACACAGGCCTTTGGCAGAGGCCTGTGGGGCATTAGGTGTTGCTGCAGGCCACATGTGGCAGGCCGTTGCATTCTGCCATACCAGCAGCTTCAATCCACCATACTGTATAATCCCCTGGGGTGACGGGTAGGTGTGATAGGTGTTCATGCAAATACCTTCTATCTGTCTTGATCAGGTGGTGTGGAAGTTGACAGGGTGCTACATACAGCTAGGGACACACCTGCATGGGACACCTGCTCTGCATGCTGGATTCTTCCACTATTGCCATATACAGGTGGGGTCATACTGTACCCATTCCCCACAGCAGGGATATGACCAAAGAGGTACCTGTGGGTGGTATTTGCGTGAGCTGGGTGCATGTGTGCTATGGACACTACTTGCATCTGACATACAGATATGCATGGGGCATTCCAGTTATGCTGGCATGTGCAGGTACATCAGCTGTTTCCCAATACATCAGTCCTACCTCCTTTGTGATCTGCAGGTGTTCCGACAGACATCACCAGTATCCCCTAGTACAGGACCAGTCACTGTGATGCATACCTGTATGTACAAAGCCAAGGGTGTCTCCATTTCACAGTGACACAATATATACTGCATGTGTGGGGTACTTTCCACATGTACTGCTTGTATATCTAGCCCAACAGCCATGCCATGTCAGTCTTTCAGATGATGACATATATTACCACCATACATTTACAATGGCTTACTGCTAGCAAGTGTTATACTGGTGGAGATTGTCTTTGGCACTGCAGTTGTGAGGGCTTGTCCCTGTGATCAGCAGTAGTGAGCAATGGCCACCAGGTCTTACCTCAACATGCATACATCCTGACCACTCTCACACAATATGATACACACACCAACCTAACACACACAGACCTGCATATTGTGCAAATGCTACAACCTATCCTACTACCTTGGCCACCTCTGGGCATCTCAGCTCCACTCGTATTATACCTATTCATACATGTTACTACATTTCTACACAGGATTGGGGGGGCACACCTAACTGTTACTACATTTCTACGCTGGATTGGGGGAAGGGGCACACCTGACTGTTTCTACATGTCTACATATGAGTGGGGGGCACACGTAACTGTTACCACATTTCTACATAGGATTGTAGGGAGACACAACTGACTATTTCTACACAGGATTGGGGAGGGCACACCTGACTGTTACTACATTTCTACGCTGGATTGGGGGTGGGGGCATACTTGACCATTTCTACATGTCTACATGGGAGTGGGAGAGCACACCTGACTGTTATTACATTGCTATGTAGGATGGGGGGAGCACAAGTGACACTTGTACACTTTTGCTATGACTGTACTGGTATGTCATGTACTCCAGGTCATTCTGTATTGCTAACTATCATGCTGACTAAAGGCACAACAGTGTACTACAGATTGGGGCTTTGGTTGCCCTACATATTACTGTCTGACGTCCTACCCTTCAGACCTAACATCCCACTGCCTGCCCTGCTGTGGTCTGACTGTGTAGGCCTGGGGGTGTGGTTAACCATAGCATTTCTGGGGCCATGGCACAGGCCCTGTTTGGGTTTGTCTCCACCTGTCCTGCTGGCTGCGACTGTTGTTGGGTATGTGAACCATCCTGACTAGCATGTGTGGGTCATATGGACACACATTTCGCTCAGCACATTTCCTGCAGAAGTTTTTGTCATCCTGTGTAGTACTGGCTACTATGGTGACTCCAGTATGTGTTACACATGTCAGGATGACACTATAGGTGTCTACTATCTGCTGCCATAACATTTAGCCACCCAATTCCCTTGCATGCTCACATCCATACCACAGCTACAGGTGACAACACATTCTACTCCATTTGGCAACTGGTAGGTTGATTGACTTACCTTGTGGGTGTGACAGACTTGCGGATGGTGCTGGAGAGCTACCTATGTTGGATGCACATAGTACACTCCCTATACATGGTTGACCACAGGTGGTGTCATGTTTGGCATCCCTTTTACTGTATGTGCGAGTTGGAGAGAGGCGTCATTCCCTGGGACCCTACTGTGTCAGTGCATGTGCTATGCATTGCCTCTTTGCCAAGGCCAGGGCAAAATGGGCATGTCTCTTTCTGCCTACTGAGGCAGGCTCAGGTTCTTCCTCCTCTGGGTCACTTTGTGCCTGTGCATGCCTTGGCATTGGTGGGGGGCTGTGTGGCCCTGCCCTATGCTGTTCCTGCTGCAGCTGTTTCCGCTGGATCATATTGTGTAGCATAGCACATACCATAACAATCTGGGTATGTGTAGCTGGTGAATACTGCAAGGCTCCACCGGATGTGTCCAGACACCGGAACCGTGACCTGAGCATCCCAAGCACACACTCTATTATATGTCTGGTCTGTGCGTGTGCCTCATTATGGCGTTGTTGTTCAGGTGTGTGTGCATTTCTGATGGGTGTCATCAGCCACGGCTCCTGTCTGTACTCAACATCCCCCACTAGGTGACTGTAGGGGATGTCCCCATTGGCAAATCTCTGGTACAGCTGTGTCAGATGCCATATGCGGGAATCATCATAGCTTCCAGGGCAGCCAGCACACACATTTATTATAATGCCCTGGGCATCACATACGACCTGGCAGTTGATGGGGGGGTGCCCCTGTGGTTGATGTAGGCCTCATCCTGCTCACCAGGTGGTGCTTTGATGCATATGTGCATGCAGTCTATAGCACCCACTACCCCTGGGTATTCTGCTATTTGGTGGAAGAGACGCATATTGCCAGTCAACACCTCACGAGTGTTGAGGAAATATACATGCTCACTGGCATCTGCTGATATGGCATCCAGGAACTGTGGAATACTCTGGATGCTGATGCCTGTGATATCCCCATGATATCCCAAATTGTGCTTTGGGAGGTACCTATGGCTAGTATACCAAGGCCTACACATACCTTGGTATTCACTGGGATGGGTTCCCCTCGATCAGTTTGGTGTGTCAGTTGTGGCTGCCACAGCTCAACTACTTGCTGTAGGAGGTCTATGTCCACCCTATAGTGCTCCACTATCTCCAACTCATGTAGCCCCTGGTAGGTAACCCTCAGTCTGTACACTCTTTTCCATCTCCTCACTGTTGGTTTTTTGGCAGCATGCACATCCTCACTACTCTCAGCCTCTTGCACATGTTGTTCTATGTTGCTTGCTGCAGCCCTTCTCATTTTGTAGGTTTCTTTTTTAAAATGTCTCCGCTTGTATACACCGGTGGTGTAGAGTGTGAGAAAAAACAGTGGGGAAGGTGTTTGTTTCATTTATAGTAGTGCTCTGGGCTGGGCTGCTGCCTGTGTAATTAGCTGCTTCTGATACATTTCACCTGCCACATAAGCTAGTTCTCCTTGATTACCTTCCTACTGCTGTGTTCCCTTCCCTTTGCCCTTCTGTTTGGGCCCGGGGATGTTCCACGCAAATAGAATACTCAAATGTGCACACTGCTGCTGTTTCTTTGTTTAACTTCTTTTTTCTTCCTGTAAAATGCAGTGCACGGCGCGCACACCCGCTTACACTTTGTAAAGAGTGCTAGGCAGGTTTAGACACCCCCCCCCCTAGCTTAGCTGTGCTAAGCTAGGAGCATACCGAAGCCACCAGGCAACAATCCGCTTACAGTATGCCTGATACACACACCCATGATGTCACCTACCTCCTAGTCTTGCACTCAGCTATTCATACCTTTACACTGTTGGGACCTGCCTCACATGCTGGGGAAAACTGAGATTCACTATCTTTATTCTCATTTGCATAGGACTGCCGGCTAATGCATAGTTACATGTGTCACACTGTGTCTCCCCCCTTAGCAACCACTATTCACTGGCTAGGTTGTCTTTTGCCTGCCATTGACGTGCATGGCAGAATACTGATTTTAGTTAGACTGCTTGTTTTAGGTTTATTTTCTTATTTTCCCACCGATCCCATTTGCCCGCCACTGCCCTATGCTTAAACAGCCGTGATCAGCAGAACTACAATAAAAGTTGCATTTTTTTACTTTTTGTATTGTTTGCAATGCCAATGGCCTTATACTTGGCCATTGGCATGCTTCCTCCATAATATGCAGCCTTTATTTGGAGCTGCCGTGTCTCCATTTTGGATTTTGCAGACCCGTACTCGGTTACTAACCAAGTACATTTCTGCAGGTTACACTAGTCCTGCATGGTCTGATTCCAGCTTCCTGGAGAGCAGCTTTATCTCATTTGCTTTGTTTTCACCTGCATATGGGGTAACGGCTGGGAACGTGCAGGAGTAGTGCAAGAGCGCTTGTGCACATCAAACGAGCTTGTACGTGGATTGCTCGGCTGTCATATTGCCAACATTACCTCTTACACTAATCATACACGCCATGCAAGCTTTTGAGAATCCAGGGGTGTATCTTTTTTTTTATTTTATATAAGAAACCATTCCCTCTGTTCTACATAGAAATCTGCATAGTTTGCCTTTCATAAACTATTTTCTTATATGCTAGGCAAGTACTAGACTACTCTTGTGATGTTTTTGTTTTACAAATCCTTCTGTTCTTTGACTAAGATTGATACTAACATATCTCTGCATACAAATATAAAATATAAGTCTACTTATGGTTTTGAATCAATGTGTGTTACTGACTCACATCCCCCAAATATATTTCTCCCATTCTTTCTCACCATTTACAACTTACCTTACCTCCTTTTGCCTTCTTCCTCCCTTAATTCATTTGCCTTACTGATAAAATAATTGGCAATACTTGAGAAAAGCCAACAAAATAATTTTCTCTGCAGTTTATCTGTAACAGCTCAGTTTTTCCTATTCTAACCATTCATTTCCCCTCATCGTTAGCCCTTGTAAGTTCTCAGATCCTCTTAACTGTAATTTTCCTTCATCATTTTTTTTTTTTTTTGCATAAAGTTCATCTTATGGTACCTGCAACTCCTTCAGTTTATTACCTGTTGCTAGGTAAGCAAAGTTTCACATAAGCAGAGGTTATGGAAACTAAAGAAAAAAAAAGAAAAAAAAAATGGGCCTCTGTGTTACACTGTTTGTTTGTGTCTTTCGGCTTTCCCCGGTTAGGGGTTGCCAGAGTGGTCCACTAATGATTGGCAGTAGAGTTTTACATGCTGGCTTGCCAGGCCTAACGCACAACCTTCAATGAAGGAATGCCCATTCACGCATGTCGCCACACAGAAGACGCTCTAACTAGCAACGTCTAACTGTGAGGGGACAATGCTACTGCAGCACCACCACCGCAGTAGGTCCCCTGTGTTACACTGTAATATCTATTAATATGATTGCATTATTATCTTTCTTTAATAGTCTGTATTTTCTTTGCACTCCTCTGAATTATATGTTTTTATCCTGAAATATGATGGCAAGTCCATTGTACTTGCTTTCATGTATGCCACTCTGTTCTGATACCAAATTTTATCCTGCAAAATCAGCCATTTATAAGCCACCCATACTGAACTTGAACAGGATGGAAGCATATGTGTACAAGACTAACCTAGTCTTGTAGGAGAAGAAATGAATGGTCACACAAAAACCTTTTGTTGTATTTTTACAAAAACTATTTGCAACATTCCAACTAAGTACACCTATTTTGAATTTCTTGGTAAGCAGAAGATATTACAATCTCAAAAAGATGCACAGACTGTTCCATTCCCTAGCATATATTAGTTGTTTTTAACATAATCATTTATATAATCATTTGTGTACTCATATTTTTAACAAATTATGTCCAGCTTGATGTGTGGTTGTTTTCAATCATCTGCTATTTATTGTCTATATTCATAATAGTTGAATTCAACTGTCATTTAGGCCATTCAGTCCCTGTGTATATCTCTTAATTTTTAGATAGTTCATAGCTCATTCATTTTTATTCTGATACAAGTGGGTTTCTATTTTCATGTATTATAGGTAATTATATGCCACAGCCTTAGTCATCTTAGTTAACTCTCCAACATCATCATCATCAAAATATTAAAAAAACAGCTAGCATAAATTAAAAATAATTAAAATAAAGTCAGCCAAAGTACTCCTGCAAAGGTCAAAGTATATTTTCCTATAACGATAGAACTTTAGGGACCTCCTAAAGAACATCGTAGTAAATCACCTGAATCAGAAATGATAGCTGGTTCCACAGTACTGTAAAATGTATTTTTCCAGAAGTTTCCATTCTGGCCTGAAGGACAGCTATCAGTCTCTCACCTGATGACCAGAAATGTTTTGTCACAGTACAGGGTTTAAGTAGCTCCTTATAAGTATGATCAAGGTTGTGAAGGATTAAGTGAGACTCAAGATTTTAAAGGCACATGTAGCTTTGTGTGGAAGGCAGTGCAAATTCCACAAGATTGAAGTGATATGACTAAAATGAACAGTGCTGGTCAAATTTCTAGCGGTGAAAATCTGCACAAGTTGTAAATAATTTGGATTACTAACCAGAAGTCCATATTAAATGGAAATTACAGTAATTCAAATGAGAGATTATGAGTGGATGAACCACAGTTGCAAGTCCAAAGATGGAATAAAGTGCTTGATCTGGGTTATGTTCTTTAGATAACAAGATGTCTTGTCAACAGTTTATACTTTTTGTGTCAGCCAGTCATCATGAAACATACCCAGATCATGAACACAGGACACAAATTCCAATTTGCTTTCCTCAAATGATATTAAGTGGGAAAACACAATAAGAAGTGATAGATGAAATTTTGTATAAATAAAATTGCCTTCATTTTTACCAGATTGATCTCAAGGCAATGTATCCTTAGTTTGTCATTGTCTGATTCAGGTAATCATCACGTGCAGTAAAGCCAGGTACAGAATACAGAGAAAAGTAAAAGTTAAAATGCATATTAGCATTATACAATTGGTAAAAAATGCCTTTCTCTTTAATGACTTCCTTTAGTGACTGCATTTAGGCCATAAACAGAAGGGGTGGGCAAGAATAATGCTCTGAGGTACCTCATAGCCCAAAGTAAGTGAAATTGAGGAATTAACCTCAGGCAGCATTGGGTTTATAAATCTGCAGCAACATTTTATGCCATTAATAATGATCTCCAGATACAGGTTATCAAAAACCACAGAGATCAAATATGATCAAGACTGAATAAAAACAGCCATCTCTCATTAACTGAAGGCCACTAACCACTGAAATAAGGGTAGTTTCAATACTGCGCCAGGATACAGAACCAAACTAACATTGGTGTAAGATTTTATTAGAAGAAAACAAGAATGTATCTGAGTGCATACTATTTTTCTCAATAACTTTACCAATAAATAGGTTAAAGATAGGTTGAAACTTTTCCTGAGAGTTAAGATCCCGTTTTAACTTTTTTTTTAGGACAGGAGTGATCAATGCCTCATTTAAAGATACTGAAAAACTGGGTTCATGCTCCTTACCTTGTCCTGGCTAAGACATTTAACACAATACCTCACCTGCGCATCACTGACAAACTCAAAAGGTTATGTATAAACCTTTATATTACTCAGCACATAGCCAGCTTGCTTTCAGACAGGACCAACTAAGTTAGAAATAGGAAGTTCACCTCTACAAAAAGGCCAGTAATAAGCAGAGTCCCTCAGAGATAAGTCCAGGGATCACTGTTTTTTGGCATTTACTTCTCTGAAGTCAAGACCAATATCAATGGCCTCTGGATGAATAAATTAGGAGCTGTCACAGAATCCCACACTGACACAAATGCTCTCCAGGAAGAGCTGACACAGACAAATAACTGGTGTCAAAGCCATGGACTAAAACTAAATGCCAAGAAATGCATAACAGCATCCTTTGGGAAGTCATCCACCACAGGTAGCTGTCATGCTGACAACATACCTTAAGAGTTGACCCACTAGTCAGGGACCTGGGACATACATAGGCAGTAATCTAGCCTTTGCCATCACATGCCTACATTAATAAAAAAATCATTCTGTGTTGTGCAACTTATAAACAAAGGTATGTCATATGGGTCCAAGGGAGTCATTGTTCCACTGCATTTCACATCTGTCAGACATCATCGAGTACAATGCCCCTTTTCATATATACCTAACCAGACATATCCACCAATTGGAAATTCCACAGAGGTTCTTTACTAAAAGAATATAGGGCTTAAATAACATGTCCTATTCAGACTGCATCAAGGCCCTACCCTATATTCTGTCTCCTAAAAGCTGTTGAGGGGAGATCTATGCCTGGCATACAAGGTATTGTTAGACCCTCACCGTGAATGACCTCCTGCATATCCACAAAACAGACAGCACCAGAATTACCTGTTCTAAGGATTTAAACTTTGCCTGTGATATAAATAGGACCTCCATGTAAAGCAGAATTCCTCCCTAACCTAACTCAAATGTAACTCGGACAACTGGATGGGGAACAGAAAATGTATCCCCTGGTTTGATACCTATGCATCTAGTGGACAGAGGCAGCCTGTAAATGATTCACATCCCAGGCTCCTGCTTGTAGATGTTTCATCTCCTAAGACTCTGCTTAATCTTATCAAGGGTACCAGAACTTGTCAAAGATTTGGCATGCACTGCTAGGCTTAAAACAGCTCTTGTGGTCATTAGCTTAGTTAACACATATGGACCTGAAAAAAAGGCACTTTTGAATGATGATCTTAAAAATCTCGAAAGTAATCATCCTAGTGACTCAAGCCAAGACATCAACAGTCTTTTAGGACAAAGATTCACTAAAAAGCCAATGAGCAAATACAAAGCATAGAACTGCCGTATCTGGACCACCACGAATACAAAAAATAAAATGATTTCCACACTATAATCCAAGAGAAAAGAAAAAAACACACACACTTCCAAGCAATAAGTCAAGTTGGGCTGTATAACCATCCAACCATGCTGAAAATTTCAACAGGTAGGATTCAAAGGAGTTGGTCCCCCTTCTCACAGACAACAGAAATGGCCC
Source organism: Protopterus annectens (assembly GCF_019279795.1). Taxonomy (NCBI): domain Eukaryota; kingdom Metazoa; phylum Chordata; order Ceratodontiformes; family Protopteridae; genus Protopterus; species Protopterus annectens. The sequence continues at coordinate 212,598,548 of NC_056742.1, read as the reverse complement.
ACAAGTTGAAATGATTTGTGAGGAACTGTGCCATCAAGACATTGTTCTGAGCTCAATTTTCTGTTTACTCTCATGATTTGCAAAGCTAGTAAAAAAAAAGACAGGTTTTGTTTCTTTTCATAATATATATTTTACTGTTAACTTTATTGGCTAAGACACAGCAGTTTGCAAGATTGATTCCTGGTGCATTTAGAACGAAACAGCTTAAATGAAGATATAAGAAAATATCCTGGTAGAACTTGAAATTCTCAAAGAAGCAGGAAGTTGTAGCTGAATGTGAAGCACTTTCTCTTTAAACAAATCATCTGGCAGATGACTATGCCTTGCATCTGCTGAATAAGTCCGTCACCCATACCACAACAATATTACTTAGCATCTGCTACTCATAAGACCAGTTCTTCTCAAATATAACTTAATTGTCTGAAATGCTGAGGTACAGAGCCTGAGGGAAGCTAAAGAATATATCTTCTCATTATATGGTTTGCACTCTCAAGTTTAAAAGGATGTAGGTATTCAAGAAACATCAGTAAAACCATCATAATTTTCAACCTTTTAGTGGAAAAAATCCGGACACAGAATAAATTGCTGGGGGGGGGGGGGGGCTTGCAAAGGTCAAAATATAGGGGCAGATTTTAATTATTATAAAATTAGAAAGTTGCTGGACTGATATAATGTGTTATCATGCGATTTCTTAAGGATATGAAGTCTGAAACTAAAATATACATTATTATGCATTGACTTTAATTCTGAGTGTTTTGACAGAAAACCACAAATTTTATGAGGAATGCACCAAAAATATGAGGCAGAAATCAAGACATTCTGTAAAAATATGGGCATTTGAGAGGTATGAAAATGACTGTAGTTAACTGAACTGGACCTGACAGTTTGTCTCCCTATGTACTCTTCGATTTTCAGTATATCAATCCTCTTTCGTGAGCACCTAACTTTATATGCATTTTGTCCAAGTCTCAATGTATCCCCACAATGAAGCAGTGCAGTCACATCTATGTTCCAGTCTGCTGCTGCTGCCACCCCCTAATTTCTTGTCTGCATCTAATTGCTGCAGAACATGTTCAAATACCAGCATTCTTGCTAACATTTGTATGATATTTGCCAGGGAACTTTATATTTCTTCAGATGCCACATCCAAAGTGTTTCTTGCCAACAGAGTCACTTTTCAACCTATTATGTACATATACCTTAACCCCTTTGCTCACAGCAATTCAAATTTCCTAGAGATGCAAAATTTAATAAAAATGCTATTTTTTCATTAGATGTACACTGCAAAAATAAAGGGATTTAAACAGGGCATATGGAGACAATGGCTGAACTTTCCATGTGTATAGGAAGGACTGAAAGTAACATAGAAAGCAATGTATTAACCCTACTCCATGCTCAGTTTTCAAAGACGTCTTGTATGAGCAACTCTGTGTCATGAAACAAAACTGCTATGCTTGACTATAAACTTAATGTTGGACTCCATTCCCATAAGCAGTTCTTAAACATGATAAACAGATGTAATTAAGGCTATATCCAGGGTTGCAAAATGATAAACATTTGCAATTAAGGTTATATTTTGGATGGGGTAAAATCTGGTATGTCAACAAATTTGATGGAAAGATCAAACTTTACATATTATTTTCCTGATTGCAAACTAGTTATGTTTGGGAATTCTTTTGTAGAGTTTTTAATATCCATAAGCTTTAAACTACATATGGACACACTACTAAACACTAACTGCTTCAGTTACAGATGTCCTATTATACAATAAATGTGGAGATGCAAGCCATTTCATAAACCATAAAAAAAAATCATGGTCCTGCAGAATGTGCCAAACACTAAACTATGAACTCATAAAATGACAGAACAACTGGTAATACTTGTTTTGTGCATAAAATACAAATAGCACCCAAAAACTAAATGTTCTATTATATTCATAACTATAGCTGATGGTCTTTTCAATGCTGAAGCAGCCTTGAAAAAACAATTATAACTATCATTATTTGAACCAAATAATCTCTGCTTCTGAGTTTTTTAACTGCAGTCCTGCTAAGGGATTAAGAGACATTTAGAAAATGTTTAATTTAAATTCTAGTGATATGCTTAGCTATACCTACATTACATTTTTGTTATTGCTTACATCAAGTTACTGAATTTGGAAGGTCACTGAGAGGTCACGTAAATGCAAGGAAAAAGCAGATGGAACAAATTTCTTTTTCTGTTGTTATTTAGTAAGACAGCTCAAAAGTCTAATAAAAAATACTTACTAAAGCCTCAGGTTAACAAAGGCTAACCTGTGTGGTCAGAATCCCTTGTACATGATGTCAGTATTCGCCACACAAAACATTCTTTACATTTTTGTTTAGACTAAGGTTACTACAAAACAGAATTGCCACAATGTTTATACATCAACAATTATATTATCCTTTCAGAATCTATGTGCTCTTTGTTTGCTATATTACATAGTCCAGCTTACACATACAGGTAAATCTTTGCTTTTCACAGTAAGGGGTCACCACAGCAGATCACCTGTCCACTCATTATTGGCAGTGGAGTTTAACAGTGTTGAGTTGGCAGCCCGGCACCCAACCTTCCACGGAAGGCACACACACATGCATGCACTCACACCTAGGGCCAATTTAGAGTATCCAATCCACCTACAGCATGTCTTTGGGATGTGAGAGGAAACTGGAGCACACAGAGGAAACCCAAGTGACCACAGGAAGGACATGCAGACTCTGCACAGAAGGCACCCCAGCCAAGGATCAAACCAGAGAGCCTCTTGTTGTGAGGCGGCAATACTAACCACTGCACCACCACAGCTGAAATATGCACATACTATACATCACCTCTTCCTTTCCTTTGGAAATAGGTTCCTTTTAATTTTGTGCCTTACCAATTTGTTTTATACTCTGTTTGCTATATGTGATAAGATGTATATATTTAAGCTTCATAACAATTTGGTAAGGCACAAAATTAAAAGGAACCTATTTCCAAAGGAAAGGAAGAGGTAAAGTATGCTATGTGTATACGTGTGTGTGTTTTTAAGCTTTGTCAATAAAGCAAAAGTAGTTTTCTCTCAGATATTTTGGTTGCAGGTCTTCTGGCCTTAGATGAGTTAGAGACTGTTTAAATGCTTTCTATAACAGGGGAAATCAGAATAAGAGGGGGGAGCCAAGTTTTAGGTCTATGATGGGAGAGGCTGAAGTGACAGAGTTTGAGGGATGGCACCAGTTAGGAGTATTTACAGTGGAATCATTGGATTTCCTGGTTTCTTCTGCAGACTGTCAGCTTTGGACAAGAGTCAGCTTCTGTCATCTAAAGCAGAGAGAAATATGATAAACTTGTTCCTGACTTTGCATCTTTGCCCTGTTATTTTGACTTTGTTCAGAAATTCTGGCAAAGTTGATAGTTATTTTATCGTAATGTGCCCTTGGGAGCAAAATACATGGTATGTCTACATCGCAGTATTTTCAAAAGGGAAGGATGCATGTGGGATGAAGGGGTCAAGCTGCATAAATGGTATGACTTTCATAATTACATAAAATAGTACTATTAACTGGATTTTTTAGTGGTGGTAGGTAAGTGCTCCAGCATTTAGAGATGTACGCTAAAAAAAAAAGAAAAGGAATAGTCACGGATAACTTATTTAAGCAAGTTAACACCAACCATGTTGTCTATGATTCTAAATATCTGATGGTTTATCTCATCCCAAGGTATAAGCTTTACTGACCACAGCAGTAATAGTATATCTAGTATAATAAAAGCAGCTAAAGGTTGCATACAGAGCTACCCACATGTTCACTTGTGAGGCTAGGGCTGTTATTGCAAAGAATATACACCTGAAAATGCTTTGTAAGTATGGCAAGGGTACAAGGCCAAAAAGGCAAAATCAAACTTCAAAAAAATCTACGTCAGTGATACAATTCTTTAATTAGTGTTCCATAAAGCCATGTAAAACCATATACCGACCACAGAAGAAAAGAAGGCAAACAGGGCAAACCAGTTTCTTCAGTCCCACAAAAGATATAAATAAAATAATGCAAAGTGAATCACACACACACACACACACACACACACACACACATATATATATATATATATATATATATATATATTTATATACATATATATATATATATATTCTTTCCTCCCACCCCCAAATTGAAAGAACCCACAATAATGTATCATTTAATCCAGGAGGAAACAAAGCTCCTAACTCAATAATCCAAGTATGTTCATTTTTGTTAAATAATTCATGCCACCCCAACTTGTTTAACTCCTTGAAACAAATGTGATCAATGGCAGTAAACCTAAAAAATGCAGCAGAATGCTTGAGGGTATGTTTATATAGTGCATTAGACATACAGGGATTCCTAATGTCACTTAGATTTGCAAAAATATGGACACTGAATTGTCTAGAGGTTTGACGGACATAAAAAGCAGAGATGCTTCATTCCACCAGGTATATTACCAATTCAGAGACATAAGTTTTTATACAGCGTATATCAAGTACACAAAAAGTATTTGAAGATGAAAATTGTTTTATTTTCACAACAAATTTGAAAGCTGAGCAATGTCCACAGGGATAACAACTCACAGTTTGTATCCCTTCAATAGAATACTGCACATTGGAATCAGAGCAAAACACTTTTTTTAAAATGATTCCAATAATTACTAATAACTTTCTCTGTCTATACGTAAATGCACAAAGTGTTGGTAATAACTGGGCTAACTTATTATCAGACAATAGTATCCCCCAAAGTTTGTTAATTAAATTACAAAACGCTGTAGAGTGACTTCCAAAACTAGTGATTAACCATATTGAATGTCCCACTTCTCTCTTGTTGTGTAATGTAATAATATAGCAATAACCCACGCCTGGGTGTGGGTAATGCTGGATTTACCCACGGTTGGCGTGGCGCCCTCGGGACCAAACAAAGCCAACCGTGGGTAAATCCAGCATTACCCACATCCAGAAGTGGGTTATTGCTATTATACAATGACATTATTTAAGAAAAATAATAATTACTTTTCTTAAATAATGGCATTGTATAATGCCTCCTTGCTGCCCTTCCGCCGCTGTCTATTATCCACGGCAGTTCTGATGTACTGCGCATGCGTAAGCCTAAGCAGTACATCAGAGCTGTGGGCAAAAGCAATGGAGATCTTCTCCGTTGCTTTTTACTGTTTCGCTATGTTAAATGGGTTTAACATAGCGAGACAGCTTTAAGAAAAGCAACGGAGAATCTCCGTTGCTTATTTTCAAGCTGTCTCGCTATGTTAAATCCATTTAACATAGCAAGACAGTTTTGAAAAAAGCAACGGAGAAAGCAAGATCTCTGTTGCTTTTTACAAACTGTTTCACTATGTTAAATGGGTTTAACATAGCGAGACTGCTTTAAAATAAGCAACGCAAATCAGCGTGCACGTTTTAGAATATTAATGGGGGGGGTCATGGTATAATGAGGATCTATCCACACAATGTACAAAAACCTGTGCCCAATAAATGTCTCCCTTTTTATAGTCTCTAGCCTGAAATCTTGCTGCCATTTCCACATTATGTTTATCCAACTCCTCAGCAGAGGGACACATTCTTTTCACTCTCAAAAATTGAAATTTGGCAATATTTCTAATTATGTGAGGTGTATGACAACTATTATCAGCCAACAAAGAGTTATAATGAAACTCCTTGCAAAAAAGAGAAGCATGGTATACCATCAACATCTTTAATAACTATAACATAAAAAAAAATGTGTTGTACATTATAAGTCAAAGTGAACTGTAACCCCCATTTGCTGTCATTCAAATATTGTACAAACTCTTACAAATAAATAATGTTAGATTTCCATACCATCCAAAATCATCAAGGTAACAACATCATATATCTATTTCTTCCAAAAAATGTTATGACAGACATCATAAGTAACCCATAAATAGGTCTGCATAAATGGGGTCAAAAGATTGTCCCATAGCTGTGCCTTTTAATTGTAAAAAAAAAAGAAAGAAAAAAATCACTGTTAAAAATAAAATAAATTTTTAGATAAAACAAGCTCAGTCAACCAAGTAAAACAGTGTTTAACCTTAGGATGTATAAAGATAGCTTATTTAGCCAAAACTCTATTGCCAACAAACCAGCCCAATGTGGAATATTTGCATATAATGTTTTGGCATCCAAGGTACACATATACCATGAATTTCCAATTGCATTTCTTGTATTATATTAAGAAATTCTGTGGCATCTTGAATATGAGATCTAACACAACTAACAATGACTTTAACTATAGGGTTAAAAAGGCAGAAAGTGGCTCTATTAGACAGCTATGACCCAAAACTGTGAGTCTACCCAGGTCACTTCCTGAATTTTTGTGAACCGTAGCAGCAGGTAAATATACTGGGGGAAGGATCAGAGACTGTAAGGTGGTATAACATGTTCGTAGAAATAATCCCTTCTTTGTTTTTGCAAAGAACCTTCTGAAATATATGCATCCATATCGGCTTGTGTTCTCAACACAATGCAAAGGAGCTGCAGTATAGATTTCTCTGTCTATCAAATTATTGAGACCTTAATTAATTATACTTATTAGGGAAGGCTAGCTAGTTGCGTAAATAGAAAGACACACCTCTACTTCACCTATATGTCATTGTTATAAATGACCTATTCTTCTCAATAAACTCTCCTCCCTCTGACAGGAAGTTTTTGAGTCCTACATTGAGGATTTTGTTAAGCTAGTAAGATCTAAAGATATTATTCTTAAAAAATAATAATAATAACAATAAATATAAAAAAAATGAATTTGGTTGTGATGAACTACTTGATGTTTGATCACAGAATGTTTGACTACTTTACTAGTGATTACTTGCATGTAACACACACACACACACAGACACACACACACACACACACACACACACACACACACACACACACACACACATATATATAAAATCAAAATACAGTGACATCTACAAAACTGCTTTGCAGCAAATAGGGGATCATGCCTGCATGAACAAAACTCAAATAGTTTAACTGTTACTGTGGCTTGTTTTCTCTTCTATTAATGTATATGTACCAATGTCATGTTCTAAAACAGGATTCAGTAAAGATGTCTGAGAGTTGGTGACTCTCTACTAGTAGTTTTTGGAATTATAAAAATGAAATGCATGCATTTTGATGAGTATAAAAGTCACTATTATGTCTAGTAGTTTGAAGTATTTATATCACTATTGTGAAGAAAAGTGTGTGTTTTAAAGATCTTTTGAATTTTAACTAATCCTTGTAACTTTCATAGTTCTTGAGATATGTACATTTGACACAGTTATATTGTAAAACTGCATTATCAGGACTTCATCGCAGGAAAAAGTTGTCCAGCAAGGAAATCTGTAGGTGTCAGGAGACATGAAATTCCACTCATGCTAGGTGTTATGAGTAAAATGACTTGTATATCAACTCAAAAACATGAATCAAGTTTACTAGCTTTGTGTCTGCACCAGCTAACATACAATGTGGGGCTAAACATGATTGCAAATTTCTCTACTGTTTTTCACATTGATAGCTGAAACACACAGACAGAAAAGAAATAGGAATTTAGCATGCAGTGGTGCTCAGTAGTGCTCAGGGCTTGTCTGCTTAGGATGAAATTGTTTTTGATTTGATTTGTATCCATTAGTATCCCTAATGCAGCTATTACACCTGTACAAAATACCCCACTAGTAATGGACAATCATACAACTGCTTATTTACTCAAATTCGAATGGATGTTATATTCCATTATAATATATTGGCGTTTTTACTCAGATTTGAAATGTGTTTCAACCTCTTCAGCAAAGACCTAATCCAACTAAAATGGCAGTTCCAACATCATTAAATATAGTGCAAACATTCAGGAAGGCTCACAGTCTGATAACCAGTTGTGCATGAAACTGGATCAATCCCTGTTTGCATGCAGTGGAATCAGGGGCGGCTCATGCTATAGGACTGCAGCCCTCCCACCTCTGTAGAAAAACAAAAAAACTAACATTTAAAATAAACATAAACATATTAAAAAAAAATAGACAACTTAAAATTACGAGTCCCAGACACTCCGCACTCACAAACACAACTCCAGACTGTTTTAAAAACAGTCCGGATAGGGGGAAAGGCAGACATGCCCCGCAGATACCCAGAAGTCTGTACGGTGATGACCGCACAGAACAGCGGAACGTCAGACTGCATCATCTGCAGTCTAAACCACTGAGGAGGTAAGTTTTCTGCAGCTGGACCAATCAGGCTCTCACAGGCGGGACTTTACTGTGTGTGCAGTACTTTTGGTTCGTGGAGCTAATGGGAACTTTTGCATGAAGACTGTACTTTGTTGGAGTGTGCGCAGTACTGATGAGACTTACTTTCAAATGGAGGCTGTACATTTGGTTTTGTGGAGCTTTATTTATATAGGTAAGTGTGTTGACTGGAACTCATGGAGGTGTGTGTGTGTGTGTGTGTGTGTGTGTGTGTGTGTGAAATGCCCCAGTTGCTACATGGTGGTGGGTAGAGAATAAGGCTTGAACAATGTACTTTGGGCCCAAGTGGCAAGAACCTGAATTCCATACCCACCACCATTTGTAAATAAAATGCAGATTTTTGCCTCATATTTGTTCTGTTCCTCATAAAATCTGTGGTTTCTGTATTTTTGTTACTTAACACAGCCAGTAGTGCAGTTGTGCAGTGGTAGCATTGTTGTCTGACAGCTACAGGTTGTCTGGCTTGATTCTTGGCTGGGGTGCCTTCTATGTGGAGTCTGCATGTCCTTCCTGTGTTTGTGTGGGTTTGCTCTGGTGTCCTCTCATCTTACAAAGACATGTGTCTGGAGTGTTTCTTCCTGTGCCTCTGCCAAAAATTGACTTTTGTTCCAAGTCAGACTTTTCTGGTTAACAAATGTTAAATAAATATAAATGACAAGCACTGGAATTTCAAATTTCATATTCTTCAAAAAGTACATGGTAACACAAAACCTATTATTATAGCTAGTTTCTAAGTTTATAAGATGGATATTTGAAATTTGTCCTTATTTGTGGGACTGTATTCCCCCATTATTGGCTTCGTCCAGGTTTTTTGTGCCGAGGTTGAGAGCTATGGTGAGAACTGAATTCACTGAATATGTTTGGGGGCTGTATTCCCCCATTATTGACTTTGTTCAGGTGTTTTGTGCTAAGATGTTGACAGCTATGGTGAGAACTGAATTCACTAAATGGTAGCCATTTAAGTTTCAGTCTTCCTCTCCTTCTTACAACAGATGATTTAGCAGGGTAGTATGCTTCTCTGACTCTTTTGCACAGGATCCTGGGTTCAATACTTGGCAGTGAAATGTATGGTGGTAACACAGAATTTTATTCTAGCAACTTTCCAACATTATACAAGCAATGTTTAAAATGTGTCCCTGTTTTTGGTCTTTTGCCCCCCACCCCCCACCCAAATTTTGGCTTTTTCCAGATTTCTTGTGCTGCAAAGTTCAGAGATACAGCTGAGTGTAGATTTTACAAGAAGCTGAGAGCTTCAGGGGAACAAACGTTTATTGATGCTTATGCCAAGCCTGCTTGCATTGTTAATAGCACAACAGGTAATGTACTTGTGCTTGATGCAGAAGGGTGTGGATTCTACTCTCCCGGTAGGTAGATGCATTGCTGATACTGTATTGTAAAGGGGGTGGATGCTGCAGTCTTTTTGGTGAAGATACCTAGTAACTATGAACCTGTTATCAGTTTGCCATCCATTCCCTATTGCAATATTACTAGCTTATCGTTTTTTTAATGCAACATAAGCAATTTATTCCTCAAGGGCAACAGGCACTTTATTTGTAGATGAAACAATGAAATATGAAGTTGTATGCTAGCAGCAACCTCTTCATTAGTTACCAATTTCTTTAATGTGGAATTATTTAGATGACTTTTACTTCTTCAGAGATTGTGCAATATGGTGGACTGTAGAAGTTTGAGCAGACTTTTATGATAGAAATCTTCTGAAGTGGGCAGTTTTGTCATTATTGGTGCATGCATTTTGTTTCATTGTTTACTGGAAAAATGTTCAAAACAAATTTAAAACGCCCTCTAAAACTGTACTATATTGTACAAGGAATATAATTTAATACAATCAGAAAGGTGTATCAAAGATCGCGTATATGTTTCGTGTGCAAGGGGGCTATGATTTGAAAACAGCCCAAAGTTAATCTTTATCTGCCACTGGCAAAATGCATTTTTTTGAATGTGGGTTTCAATGCTGTTTCAATGAATGTACATTTCAAGGGCAGAGAAGTTTTAATGCTAAGTCTGTTTTCATTGTGAGATTGCATTGCTTTGCTTAGCAGATGTCTTAGTGTTTGTGCTGTAAAATGCAAAATAAAACTTTCAAATGAAGTCCAAATCATCATAGAAGTAAAGCAGTATGCATATTAGTGTTTATGGTAAATGGGGTGAAACAGCCAAGTAATGGTTTATTGGAATGGCTGCGTGGGGAGGCTCCATTCGACCATGATTTTGTGAGGGGGAAGGGTAGCAAACTCAAAGACAGCCCTAGCTGAAATATTCCTCTCAACTGTCCAGATTTTCACAGAATGAATAGATTTTTGCTTCTTATTTTTGGTTTGTTCCTCATAAAATCTGTGGTTTTCTGGCAAATAATTTAGGAATTAAGTTACAAAATAATGACAGACACTGAGTTTCAGACTTCATAACCTTCAGAAAAATGCATGCTAAAGCAAGACCTGTTATTCTATTAACTGTCTCAGTTTATACAACAATTTTTAGTACTGTTTATATGTTCCCCCAGTATATTTGGCCTTGTCCAGATTTCCTGCATTAACAGGTTGAGAGGTACGTGCAAATAAATTGCTTTAAAGAATTAGGCATATCCAAACCTCTCAACTGTCCCCGATTTTGGCTCAAAATGTTGCTCTTCCCCTAATAATCCTGCTGCAAAATGTCAATTTTGGAAGAAAATGTGGAGGGCTTACAATTAAGAAATAACTGTAATAATCAGAGTTATAGATTACTTTTATTTCAGAAATGCATGTAGATTATTTTATTTTGTCAGCTGCTCAAGTTAGCAGTACTAATATTAAAAAAGTGTCCCTTCTTTGACAGGTTCCTAGCAGTATTGTGTGGCTATTTTATATTTTTGCATCACATTTTTGGTCCATTTTTCATAAAATTGTGTTTTTTGGCAAATTAGTAGCAAATCATTAAAGACTGAAGTTAAAAAATAATGACAGACATTTGAGTTTCAGATTTCATACCCTTCAGAAAATTCATACTAATGCAGGGCCTACTATTCTATTATCTTTCTAGGTTTATAAGACCAATATTTAAAAATTGTCCTTATTTTTGGGCTTTTGTCTCACTTATATGTATGGCTTTGTCCAGATTGGTTTACTATTAAAATGTCGAACGGCACTACGTCGACTGTACTATAGTCGAACACAGAAGTTCGAAAATAGTAATGTCGACATCAAAAAAACAATCTAGGAATGGTTTTAACATGGGTCGAGGTAGGTGTTCAGTATTATTCAGAACTACAAACATCTCCCCTACCTCGACACATGTTAAAACACAGTCCTAGATTGTGTTTTTTGTCGTCGACATTACTATTTTCGAACTTCCGTGTTCGACTATAGTACAGTCGATGTAGTGCTGTTCAACATTTCAATAGTAAACCGTCCAGATTTCTTGTTCTGAGGTTGAGAGGTATGACAAATGTGTCAGGGCCATCACCGTCAGCCAGGAACATTTCAAATAGTGACATACTTGTTGCACCCCACTCCCCCATGTAGTGTGACTCTGGATGTGTCCAAGCAAGGCAAGGAGCAGCTATGCAGTGTAAATGTGCAGAGTATCCCCCCATCCAAGGTAGACATAAGTACTACTTTTATTCTGTCCTTGATTTTGCAGAATGTTCTGGTTTCTGTTATATTTTTATACTGTTAATGTTTGCTTATTATTACTTAGAAAGTGCCTGTTGCTCTGTGTTTAAGTAGCAATGCTTTAATGACCATCAGGTAAGCTTGTCTGCGATTGTAAGATGCAAGTAAGCTGTAATAAGCATACTGTTAAAGAACTGCCAGCATTGAAAGCCTTTCTGTTGTTGCCATGCAGAGAATACTTGCATAACTAGATAATGTATAAGCCTTGGGTATTGAAATGCATACAACAGTATTTGTAATAAAGTACAGGATTGCATTATTTTAAGAAGCTCATTACATTTGTTGGAGACTTGCAGTAATCTTTGGAGGCTTTACCTGTAAACCAAACAGAATGCCAATCTATCATGTGTGGTCCATTACCTGTACAGTAATCCTTTAAGCAATGTATCTTGAGCTTGTTTCTTGTTTGCTTTTTATTTTTTACTTTGATCATGTTTTCCTCATGAAACAAGTAGATAGTTGTTGTCAGGCAGCAGGTCTTTTTTGGATAAGAAACAATTTTACAAGTGGAGGTATCAAAGAGATTGCTACTTTCATCATGTTACTTGGTACTTTAATAAAGCTGAATATAAATTATAATTAGAACTGCATTGCAAGGAGAAGTGGTTTGAGCTGAATGCTGCTTGTTTTTCTTACATGTGATTTTGACTGGCATTCCAGTAATGTATTTAAAAAGTAATTAATTTTTTCATGCCTCACAACCATTTTGTTTCCATCTAGATATTAAGTAAGCTGTCATGCAGTGAATGCATTGAAATATTTTTTTCTTCTACACTTCATTTTGTTTTGATTGAACTTGCATAATGATGGCTTGGCACCCAGGGTAGCGTGTTTAATTAAAGTTACAGTTGTTGTGGTTTTGACCATAGCTCCTCCCCCTTTCATTGGCCACACCCCTTTCCATTGACCCCCACCCATTCAGCTGTCTCCTGCAGCCCCACTTTGATTTGAAGTCACCAGCTGCCACTGAGTGGAATCAGTGTATGATCTGTGATGACTGATCAGTGCTGAGCACCTGGAATGTAGTTTGGCACAAGGCTATGAGCTGAGCGCAATAGCGAACGTGTAGAGTGATGAAACACACGGGGATAAGCAGAATACTGACTGACTGTAAGCACTTAGATAGCCTTCTTTAAGAGGAACCTGAACAACTGGATGGGAAACAGAAAATACACCCCTGGGATACCACCTGTTTCCCTGCTGGACAGAGAAAACAGGTGCCGACTTTTTTGGGAACATGGGTGAAATTCTTGGCTAGGCTTACAAGGGCATCCGGACCAATAGCCTAGTATCATCTTACGAACCTATGAACCTATTGCCACCCAGATCTATTATATTGGCAGTATAGATGGGTAAGTTAATGAAACTTTAGGAAAAGAACAAAACCAACCAATAACTGTTATATGTACACACAGAGATGTGCATACAAGAACACACACTTGTGCAATATGCACACAAGAACACATACGCTTACAAACACACATCATCGATCCATGTGCAAATGGTCAATTTAACCCAAATCAGATTTGATAACTGTGAAAGAGTGGCAGACACACACAAGCTAAGGCTGCTGTAGCTTTAAGTTGCATTATATATGATAGAAACTGTAAAAGTATCTACACAATAAAAAAATTGCAATGAACTATATACAAAAGTGTAAGAAGTTCTGAACTGTAAATGTGGTCTGGGAGTGTTTCACCCCAGTGAAAAAAATTGAGGTCCTAGCTGGTTGCAGGATAAACACAGAAAGAACCACAAGGAATTATTCCTGGACCTGCCCCCTCTTCTGCCTAAGGACTTGTTGTTGCAGGTAGGTGTGTAGCATATTTTATTTTATTTATTTATTTATTTATTTACATTTGTTGACTGGGAGTGTCCGACTGGACATAGGTCCATTTTCAGACAGTAGTTACATTGGATTTACATAGCAATTAGCAATTTGATTAACATAGCAATTAATTACAAACATAGTTACAGATGAAGAACATAGTACATCAGTAGACAACTAGAATCTTTATCTGCGAAGTATATAACAGACATTAACAATTGTTACAATAAGAAGTTCCTCCTGTATAATAAGTAGTAGGCTTATGAGCATCCGAGCTTGCTATAATCAAGGTAGTTAGTGGGGTGAAAAGAAAGGTAGTGGTTGGATGGGGTGGGTGATATTAGAGTGGGAGTTGCAAGGGCATAGCCATCATGTTTTTAGATGAGCTTTTAGTAAAAGTTTGAAGTCGGTGCATGATGGTATGGAGGTAATTGTGGGTGGGAGGGAGTTCCATAATTTGGCTATGGCACAAGAGAATAATGCTTCACCAGCAGAGTTATTGGCTTTAGTGATCTGCAGGTGATTTTTGTTGCTGGATCTTAGTGGTCTGGTGGTGCGACAGGGTTGGAGTAGATTCTGTAGGGATGGGACATTTACTAGTTTGTGGGTGAGTGAGAATTGATACCACTGAAGGAGGTGAGGGAGTTCAAGTCAGCCCAGGTCAGCAAGTGAGAGACAGTGGTGACTACGATAGGATGCCCCTGTGGCGAATTTGGCAATTTTGTTGTAGCAGGTCTCTAGTTTGTTTAGATTGCATTGCCTTAGGTTGGTATATACTGGAGAGGCATAAAGTAGGGTGGAGATAAAGTGGGAATTTGCTACTGAAATCTTTGCTGCTTTGGTGAGAAGTTGCTTATTTCTGCATAACGCTCCTAGTTTTTTGTGGACTTTTTTATGGTCATGGATATGTGAATGTCAAACTGTCAAATTTGAGTTTATTGTCTATTTCCACTCCTAGCAATTTGGTGTGTTCTGTTGGGTGTATAGTGGTGTTGTCTTTTGCTGTGATGCTAAAGTGAGAGTTGTTTTGAGTATGTTTGGTGGGTTGGAAGATGAGTAGTTTAGTTTTGTTTGGGTTGAGTATTAATTGGGCATTGGATAACCAAGTTTCAACAGAGGAAAAGGCTTCCTGTGTGACTTTTTGCAGTTTGGGTAGGGACTGGACTGAGCAGATGATGGTTGAGTCATCTGCGTATTGTATGAGTGTGCCATGTTTGGTGGCAGAGGCTAGGTTATTGGTGAAAATAGAGAAGAATAGGGGTCCAAGGATGGATCCTTGGGGAACCCCTATAGAGACAGGTAGTTGGGGAGATATGTCATTCTGCCATACAATGGATTGTTGGTGGTCAGACAGGTAACTCTGAAACCAGTTGTTAACTGATTGAGAGAAGGATAGGTTATTGAGGACAGAGATGATTTGTTTGTGTGAGACCATGTCAAATGTTTTAGATAGGTCTAGGAAAGTAGCAGAGGAGAGATAGACATTGTTTTTATGCTGAAGGATAGTGTTAGTAAAGGATAGTAAGGCAGTGGCGGTGCTATGGTTTGGTCGGAAACCATGCTGAGTTTTGGAAAGGAGGTTGTTAGAAAGGAGGTAGTCTGAGACCTGAGAGTGAATGCATCTCTCTAGTATTTTGGAGAGTGGAGAGAGAATAGCTATGGGGCGGTAATTGGTTAGTTCTGTGGATGGGGCCACCTATGTGGAGGGGAATTATATGTGATACTTTCCATAGTGTGGGAAAGTAACTTTCTGACAGAGATTGATTAATCAAGATGGATACTGGGTAGTCCAGAGCATCAGCTGCGATTTGTAGGTATTCACTTGGGAGGTTGTCTGCTGCTAATTTGGTGGGCTTAAGTTTAGTTAAGAGTTTTTTATGTTGGAGGTAGGTACAGGAGAAAAAGTGAAGGCAGTGGGGAGATTACTAGTTGAAGGTGTGGGTTGGAGGGGAGGTGGTTGTGGTTTTTAGCTTGTGATAGTATGGTTTGTGTGAAGTGTGTGTTGAATGAGGTAGCATATTTTCAGAGGAGTGAGGGATGTTAGGAGGAGGGGTACTGACTTTACCTGGGTGGAGGATGGAGTTTATGGAGGACCAAAATTGTTTGGGGCTGTGTTTAGAGGAGTCTAAGGCAGACTAGTAGTATTGGAATTTGTCCTGTTTTATTAGCTTTTTGACTCTATTGCGTAGCTCTAGGAATTTAGTTGAGGGGGTTTTGGTTTTGCACCAGTGCTCCCAGGCTTTATCCCTGTTTTTCATTTCTGACTTACTTAGTGGTTTTCTGTAGCCATGGAGAGGGTTGTGCTTTGATTCTGGAAAGTCTTATGGGGGCATGGTAATTAAGGATGCTCAGTAAGGTAGTATTAAAAAATTCAACTGCGTCATCAAGACTGAGGTACTTTAGAGGATGCTAGTTACATTCTTTGAAGGATGAGATGAATGTGAGAGGGTTAAAGTTTAGTTTTTTACATATTTGATTGTAGATGACAGGTTTAGCTTGGTATACATATTTTTTGAGTAGGAATGTTGGGGAGTGATTACTGAGGCTATCTGATAAGCAGCCTATTATATATGACTGGGGGCTCTAACTGACTAGTATCCAATCCAGGGTAGTGTGCTTGCTGTAGTTTTTATTTATCCTGGTTGGTGACTGGACTAGTTGGGTGAAGCCATGAAGGTTTACATGATGGGTTGGATGGTTGCCAGAACAGGATTGCCAGTCAATATTGAAATTACCTAAAATTATAGTTTCTTGGGGGAGATGGTGGGTAGACCAGCTGTGGAGGTTTTCTAGTGGAGGGATGTTCTGGCCAGGTGGGAGGTAGCATCCAATTATGTTGATGGTTTTGTTTTGGTTTATTTTGAGGTTGGTATATATTATTTCTTCATTTTCTATTTGTGGAGCTGATGAGTTTAAGATCTGGATGTTTAGATGCTGTTTAAATATTATAGCTACACCACCTCATTCCTTGTTTAGCCGATCTACTCTTAGTATGCCGTAACCGGTAGGGAGGATATGCTCACTGGTAATTTGAGGTTTTAGCCAGGTTTCTGTCAGGATGACTATATCTGGGGAGTACAAGTCTATGTATATGTGAATGAATTATATATAGCAGCATAAATAACATGTGGAGAACAGTTGGCATAATGGTTAAGGTCCTCACCTCTGATGCACAAGGTGCAAGATTTTATCCTGACCTCCATCCAATGCCTGTTTGGAGTTTGCATGTTCTCACTGTCTCTCTGTTGTGTTCTTTCCATCTCTGAAAAACATGCTGAGTGTTTTCCATCTCAAAATCTTCCAGTGAATGCAGCTGTGGCAACAGCACATACTCTACATGGTGCTCTATAGGGGGAAGAGTTGTATAGAAGAAATGATTTGGGCATAGTATCCTCAAGATAGTAGAACACAGATCACAGAGTGCATGCCATGGCAGGGTTAGCCACTCGATAGTGTAAAATACATCTCTAGGTGATTTGTTCATGTTGACTAATGCCATCAAATGAACACTGGTATCTGCTGGTGATAAGTGGGTTGAGAATCCGGCCTACTACGACTTAAGCCAGTGATCCATGTTAACTGTGGAATTGGTGTATGTGCCCCTGTTGGCCAGTGTTTGCCTGTTATAAAGCCCAGCAGCCCTGGGTCAGAAAGCTACTGGCTGTCCGGTGTCCAGTTTCCCAGCCTGGGTTCTCTGGGATAGCTCTGTTGAGAGAAAGCTAGATGTAAAACCATTCAACCTGCCAAACACGAACTAAGAATTGTTACACTTAATGTTGGTTCACTGACAGGACAGAGCTTGAAAGTGGATAGCATAATGGTATGGAGGAGACTGGAAATACTATGTACCCAAGAGACAAGATAGAAGGGCAATGCAGCAAGGACACTTGGCTTGGGATCCAGAGTTTACTACTCAGGATGGGGACAGGCTAGAAATTATGTGGGAATTGTGATGAGACCAGTGCTTCAGAAGGCGGTGATGGATATCATCAGAATTAGTGATAGACTCTTGGCAGTCAGACGCAAGTGTAATTATAGGGCAGCATTCATAATGGCAGCCTATGCACCACACTATGGTTATGATTGTGAGGAAAAGGGCAACGGGAATAAAAAAGGAAATGCCATCCTAGAACTCTGCTGGGCAAATTCAACTCAGGTTGACTTCCTCCTAGTAAAGAAAGGGCACAGGGGTAGAAGCAGTGACTGCAAAGTCATCCCCAGTGAAACAATCAGTACACAGCATAAATCACTGATTGCAACAATCAGATAGATACAAGCAATGGTCATAAAAGGCTCTAACGTCAACAGAGACCAGGCTGAATACCTGGAAGTTGAATGGAGAGAAAGTGAAACAGTTCATGGAATTACTCAGGTCTCTAGCACCCCAACAGAAAGAGCAAATAGGTGGAGTTACAGAATGGTAGCACCTCAAAACAGCATGTGTAAAGGACTACAGAACAGATATGTGGCCGAGCCAGGTATGGAAATAAGGTACACAAGGAAAGCTGGTGGTGCAATGCAGATGTCCAGGAAGTCATCAAAAGAAAGAAATAGTGCAGGAAAAGTGGGAGATAGAAAAGATGGGCCAGGCTAGGAAGGAATACTGTTTGGATAACAAAGAAGCTAAGAAAGGAGTTGCAATAGCAAGAACTGGACATCAGAGGACTCAGTAGGTAGCACAAAGAAAGTATATCAGGTTGCAAGACAAAGACAGAACGATAAAGAAGATAGTCAGATACCCTTCGTAAGGAATTCCAGCAACAACCAGCTCATCAGTCCATAGGACATCAAATGCAGATGGAAGGAGTACTTCCAGCATATTCTGAATGAAGAATACCCAACAGAAATAGTACTGCCCCAGATACAGCATATGACGAGAGAAGAAGAGGAACACGCCCTAGAAGATTTAAGAACTTAGGAAAATGAAGTCAGGGAAAGCAGCAGGCTCAGAAGATGTCAAAGCAGATATGATAAATATAAACTTACAAGGCAGAAAAAGCAGAATTCAAAGAACCAAATTGGAAACTTTATTACATAAGCATTTTCGACCAGTAATACCTGCCTTCCTCAGACATTTGAAACAATCATATGACCACATTTCAATACCCTTCAAGGACATAATTCAAACGTAAATCAAATTTGGTTCAATTAATTACGTCATTGAGAGGCATTTAAATGTGGTAATATGATTGTTTCAAATGTCTGAGGTAAGCTGGTATTACTGGCCGAAAGTGCTTATGTAATAAAGTTTCCAATTTGGTTCTGTGAATTCTGCTTTTTCTGCCTTTTGCCTTTTAAGTTTATCATTGGTTTTTAGTTGAGCAGATATGATAAAGATTCTGGGTGACATAGGAGAGAATGGCTCCTGAGGGTACTCGCAGCAGTGTGGAGAGAAAGGCATATCCCAAATGATGATAGAATAAGCATATTCATGCCAGTGTACAAGAATAAATGGGACATTCACAACTGTGGGCAGTACAGAGGTATCAAACTCCTATCACACTGCATGAAATATCTGGCGAGAGTGATTGATAAACTATGCTTAGTTGTAGAAAGTAAGATGGGAGATGAGCAGTTTGGATTCAAATTAGGATGCAACACAACTGCCCCAATGTTTGCAGTGTGACAGATAGTTGAGAAGAAGCTAGAGATGATGAAAGAGTTCAATTTGGCATTCCTAGACTTGAAGAATGCATATGATAAACTCCAAAGAAAGGTGATTTGAACAACACTGCAGTGGCTCGAAGTCCCAAAAGCATTGGCAGAATTATTGAAGCCTATGTACAAGGACCCAGTGACTCAAGTATGAACAGTGTTCACTCTCACAGAGGAGTGCCCAGTGGGAGTGAGTATGCACCAGTGTTCAGCTATGAGCCCATTGCTGTTCATTAGCAAACAGGTTGGAGGGTACAGATCAACAAAGTTGCTGCATGTAGTCAATGTGGTATTACAGGCAGACTCTGAACAAGAACTTCAGCAAAGGAGAGGGGGATAGAGTCAAAACCTGAAGGAACATGAGATGAAACTAAGTACAAATAAGACAGTGGCAATGACAACAAATTGGGGAAATCAGAAGAAGCTGAGAATTGAGATAGAAGGGAAGATACTGGAAAAGCTTAATAGCATCAAGTATCTGGGAGGGGTGGTTGATGAGTAGGGAAGTTTGAATGAAGAGGTCAAGGCTAGAAACAGAGGGAATGCAGGCAACTGGCACAGTGCCAGGTCCAGTATATGACAGAAGTATGCCAAAGAAGCTGAAAAGTAATACGTACAAAACAGTGGTGTGGCCAGTAGTAATGTATGGTACAAAAAGCTGGCCAGTAAAGGCAGAGCAAATGAGAAAGCTAGAGGTGATGGAAATGAAGTGCTGAGAATGGTGGTGGGAATCCACACTGTGGGACAGAAGTAGAAATAAGGAAATAAGAGTGGAAGCCAAAAGTAGTTCCAGCTGCAGAAAAGATCAACGAGAACAGATTATGGTGGTTTGGGCACATGTATTGAAAAGCAGACGACAGTCTGGTGAAGAAGATTTGAGACAGACAGGAAGAACGTAAGAGGAAATGAGGACATCTGGCAAGGAGTTGGATGGATTATCTGACTGAAGATCTGCAACAGTCAGGCATGAGGATCGAAGAAAGCAGGAGTGTGGCACTAAATTGAGAGAGTTGGCGACAGTTAGTACAACGCCCTGAATCCCATGTAAAAAATGAGGAACAAAATGCCCTGAATCCCATGTAAAAAATGAGGAACAAAATGCCCTGAATCCCATGTAAAAAATGAGGAACAAAAGGGGGTTAAGGATGATGATGATGATAACGATCTTGGCAGACTTTGGGGATGTCACTGTAACCATGGAACTAGTTTGTGCAGATGATACACCGTGGGCCAAAAACACTGTGTTATGGTATTGCAACCTTCCCTGAGGTGACAAAAAAACAGCCAACATTTTTTGACACGTCCTACTGTCACCACAAAACCCACCCATGGCTGCTCACAATCATCTTACCATATCTGCAGTGGATGCAAGGGCTCAGAAAACATAGGATTTCAGTCCTGTAATGTCTTCACACGATAATACACCTCCTCATGCACTGCCATGACCAATTCATCCTTGTTATCATATCTCTGTTTGGCCTTCTCATCATTGGTATATGTTGGAAGGCAGAAATGACTGTCATGCAAGCACATGTGGCAATACTTTCCATGGCTGTCTTTAGCTTGTGCCACATGTATACACTCCAGTCATTATTTTCAATAGTTCTATGAGCTGTCAGATGTATATAGTATCTATGTCAGAGTGACAATGTACTCAGAAGTATTGTCAATCATTGTGCTCTGTCATACAGTGAGTATACAATGTGACATTATAATCATACACGCATACTGTTACTATAATCCATAATTAAGAGCAGGACATGTCAGTTATCATCTAATCTTCTCCAGAAAAATTTGAAAGTCTGGTTACATACACTTATGCAGCATTTCATGAAGTTTATGGATAAAAAATTCAACGTATTGTATGCTCTAACTAAATAATGACTGAATTAATGTTGGACTGAGGGTACAGAGTGAAATGGAAGGTTTCTGCCAACACAAATGCTAACATAAAAATATAATATACCCTAAGCTATTATGACCTTAAGAGGTTAAGACAATTGTGTATATGTATGTCAGGTTGTGGAGGAGGAGTTATCTCAAGAAAAGTATCCATGTATCAGTATTTAAACATAAACAGGTTGTCAGCACAAATTTTATCTACTCTTTTATGACAATAAATACATTTTTTGAGAGCTCTTGACACCTTGAATGCTTGATACTTGAGAAGATATCTCACACAGTAAGGGGTATATCATGGCTGTTGGGGGCTTTCTCTAATATTTGAGTACTACAAAACTAGCGAGTCAAAGTTCTGAACAAGTCCCTTGAGGTGCAAGCTAAAGAAATGGATCTGTATTACTTCAGCGATAGACATATTCCAAGTATACCTCTTTGTCGATCACCAGCCTCCAAAATTCACTTCAGCGAACCGCGGAATTTTTTCCATGGTTCGAAAACACTTGGCCATCATCTTAACTTTGCCCTTTTCCTCACTGTAGTGCAAACTTGGAGTTGCTATATATAGCTAGGGGCATGTGGGGGGGTACAGACCCCCATGATGGGGGGGGGGTGAATTCCCCACTTGGTTGAATTTGATTTAGTGATTTGTGTGTTCCAGATGGCTGTTGGGTGAGTGTTTCTGAACCATGAGATAAATTCCGCAGTTCATTGAAATGAATTTTGAATTTTTGGTGATTGATGAAGACATATTTGTGAAATACATCTTTCACAGAAGTAATAGAGACCCAAAGACATGCTGCATTACATATCTCCTTCAATGTGTATGATTTTGTGCTGATATTGTTATGAGAACAATTATAGCTGCTGGAGTGTGAAACAGTTGAGATGTGAATCAGCAATTCTAAATCACAGATCAGGAGTGTCCTATGGAAAAAAAAATAGATTGCTGTCTATAGCTGATAAAGGGTTAAAAACATCCAGTGGAAGAATTTAAGCATAGTAGAATTGTGTTCATGATTAATGATAGATGTAAGCAGGAGATTTATCAGTGGATGGAAGAAGTTGTTGAGGTAAAGTTGCCATTCTACCAGCCTGTGTGGGTAACAGGTTTAGTCTATGGTACATTTCTCAGTTTACCAGTTCATCTACTCATCATTCTTGAATAAATTCATGAATTATGGTAGCAACAGAAAGAATGAGATACAGGCAGTGAAAATGAGGCCTCTTCACAGGGTTTCTGGGCTCAGTCTCTTGTAATGAGTAAGACGTCTGACAAACCAGTCAGATCTTAGAGTAATGATACTGTTCCAAGGGAATGAGAGAAACCAGGTGAGGTGATCTGGTCACCTAATAAGGTGTCTGCATGGATGCATAACAGACACAATCCATTGGAAGGGAGACTTGGTGCAAATCCAGGACAAGGTGGCTTTTGAAAGCCTAGGCATCCCATATGGGACATGCCTGCAGTTGCTAGAGGTAGAGAAGCTTATCCTGCCCTCATCCACTTGCTACCAGCCTGACCTTCAGCTACACAAGCAATTTAGAAAAAGGATGAATTGATAAATAAAACAAACATTTTGGTTAAGACCATTAACGATTATACAAACACTGCAAATATTGGTACTGATTTGTACAATACTTGGGTAGCTTAAGTAAACATTTAAGTAAATACATTTCTATACCATGGGTATAGCACATTAAACCAAATATATTAAAACTCTGAAAATACTGTATGACTGAAATGTACATGTAGAAGTAATGTGTCATCTTATCATATCATCTCGTGCTAGTTTATTTAAATTACTTATTTAACTACACAGCAATAATCTGAGTTTACTGTCAAACTCAGATTCTCCTAGCATTGAAGGGACAGCTGAACAAATCAATTTTAGGACTACAGGATATAGAGTGGTAGCCCTTCCTAGCCTTAACAGTCCATGCTAAACTGCTAGACCCTTTGTGCTAGTTTCAGATCTATTACAATAAAATGCATTGCAATTAGAAGATAAACAAAACTGAGCCAATGTCATTGAAAGCATTACGGCAATAGCTGAAGGGGAGATCTCCCCTGATGTAGTCAGTGTATCAAGAATTATTTGTCAAAGACACATGAGAAAGATAAAAAAACTGGAAGGACAATGCTAAGCAAGCAAAATGTCAAATAATGAGTTAGATATGCTTACAAAATGTAACAGAGTCCAGCATTTAACACTGCATCTCCAGTCCAGAGCTATTTCTCTTAGAATTTCTAAAAATCTACTGGGGACATTTTCCTCAAAATCGTGGACACATGCACCCTTTCTCTCATTATGGAAAGATCAACATGGACCATGGTGGGATAGTATAGAAGGTTTATTGGAAATAACCTCAGAATCACCACTACAAGTATGTGTGCTCCTTCAGTCCTGTCCATGTTTTGTTTCTAACAACATGAGCTGCATATGTGCTTTGGCAGCAAAGTCGAGTACAACTATACTGGATTTTCGTGAGTGTCTGTTGGAACCTCAACCAGCAGGTATGAAGACTATCACTGCTAATTTAATATTCATACAACTTTTCATCCCATTCCAGGTCTGAAGCAAACTTCAGTAATCACCCTGTCTTTATCTCTTACAATGGATTCCAACACAAGAACCCACAAGTGCCTTCTCTTCAGGATGAAGCACCATAAATCAATGTGATCATTGCACTGTGATCAGCTCTGCTCTAATATGCCCATGGCTTAGTAGGAAGGACAGGTGTTTGCTTATAAAAACTATTGTTATTTAACAAAAGTATTGTCAGGCTTTGTTATTTTCTAGCACGCTGTGTTCTCTAATAAAGTAGAACTCCTGCAATAATAGAAGTGAAAGGTGAAGTAATAAATATTAATTTTATAGTGTCCTAAATCAGTCATGAAAAAATATTCTTAATTTGAAAGTTAACAGCTGCAGTATCCTCTCCATGAATATACCTTGTTATTTCTTCTCTGATTCTCATGGGAGAGGAAATCAGAACATATGGGACACACATATAGTTACTGTGATCAGTGGGACTAAATATTTAAACCACCATTCTCAAGACTTGGAAATAGTGATGCACTTTCAAAAATAAATACATGAAATAAACAAACAAGCACAACCAGGATTGGCACTCCTGAACTCATGAAAACGTGGTGCCAGGTCATCAAAAATTATGTAATTAACCATAGCAAGAGGAATTAACATCTGGCAAAGGATGCCAGGTCAAACGCTACAAGATAAGAAAAACTTTTGTTGCCACAAGCCATTAAGTATAAATGTGATTTTAAGTTCTATCAAATTAATACTTCTTATGTGCATTATAGGTTTATAAAAGTACCCAACATTTTGTTCTTTCCTTGTTCAAAAAAGCATGTGTATGAAAGGGTGAAAACTGGAGTGATAATATAACTAACTGGGTGACAACAATAATGGAAAGTGGAATAAAAGCAAAGGTAGGAGTAGCCAGCTCCTATTAAGGTAGATATTTTAACCAATAAAAAAAACTATGGGTTGGATCAATCACCATGCACTGCAGAAATGGATAAAGAAAATCTGCAAAATGCTTCAGAAAACCATTGTGTGAATGTAAAATCTGTGAATGAGAGGTGCTAGTTTTCATATCGCTGAAGACTGTTATGAAGCGCTAACATAAACTGTGCAGAGCTAAAAGTATAAAAAGTGATCTAAGTAAAATGGAAAATGTATGCATCGTTTACAAATTTCTGTGATCTAAGTAAAATGTATGCATCATTTACAAATTTCTAACTGCAGCCTCCACCAGGTTCTAAAGCTCATGCTGTCTACCAGGCTGCTCCACCTCAGCTTACCCACATGGGGGGGAGCCACCACTCCCTCCTCATTAAGCAAGACCTGGAGAGGCAGGGATGGTGAACTTTCCCTCACATGGGTTGAATGCAATCAAGGCTGCCCCATGATCAGTCGAATCTAAGGGAGAAGAAAGAAATAGAGTTAAGAAATACTCACGAGTAATGAAATGCAATGCTTTTATTTCACAACATAACACTTAGAAATATTTTCAGTATTATTTGCTAATAATGCAAGTAAAGTAACACACTATAAGCAATATTAACTAAAACAGAATACTGCTGTATGTGAAGATACATTTCCTGGTATTATGGCACTGTTGGATTTATTATTTTTGTAAGTACTGCAGTGCTCTACTTGCAATGAAATAGCAGTATATGTATTTGGCAAAAGTATTAATGTTATTAAATGTATTAATTATTTTTTATTACTAATCACCCATTTTTCATTGGGAGGCAGCAGTACTTATGGGGTTGATGAACAGGCCACATCTGCCTCTATAGAAAGAGAAAATAGTTTTTTTCAATAGTATTATATCTGTGAAAGAAGAAAAAGAAAGATACATATATATTAATAAAAATATGTGACGGTGTTTAACTGCTAACTGCATTTTTTTCATGAATCTGTTGATGAGCTGATTGGACCACTTAAAATGGCATGCATGATTATTCCCTCAGTTTGTCTTCTATTTCCTGACTGTGGAAGACCAACATGTAACCTTGGAACTACAAAGACACTGCAAAATCATGGTAAATAGGACAGTTGTAGCATTTGTCCTTCCTCATTTGCAACAAAAGTAGTATAGGAATGGAACTGTATTTTCAGTGTTAATGTGCACCTTTAAAGCAGGTAAGGAATGCATTGCAGATAAAATACAATTTTTAAATAGACACTTCTCTACTTCTGCAAAGAATACATTCAAAAGCAAGTATATACATTTTGAGAGGGGTGGGAATTGTTTATTTATTAGTCAATAGTGTTGCCACTATGGTACATTTTGCTGTTTGTCCAATTCAGAAAATCAGACTCATGCTAGTGTGTCTATGGCTGAAAGAAGTAGGTAGCCTTATGAATTAGCAATCCATTCCTGATGATAATTGCAAGCTCTCACTGATATTTGCTTATAAGACCTGTATATTCTTTCAGTGTAGCTACTTCTTTCAGACAAAGCCATAACTGCACAAATATGAACTTGTTAAAATGGGCAAACTTCAGTGTTGCCATAGCAGCAATATTTTGATCAGTATGCAATTCGCTAGTACCTTGACTCTAACCTCTTCAGGTAAATGATGTACCTGGAAATATCCTTTACAGATGTTCTGAACATGTTTGGAAATTATCAATACATAATTTGTAACATGCAGGCAATTTTAAGGAAAGTACTGGAATAGCTGTAGACTATTCTGTAGAAACATCTAATGCTTCGTTTACTTTTAATTGCAGTTATAATTAAGTTAGCTACATTGTTAACTTCAAATGATCAAATGTGTCACACTGAAAATATGCCTCTGTTGTAGGGCACAATAGCTACAGAAATTGCTTCATATTACTTGCTTATAACAATTACAGAAGAAATTAAGAGTTAACTATACGTGTTGAAAAAATAAAGCAAACCTTTTCCATGACCTCCACAGTGTCTACCAAAACCTGAGATATTTAATATATATTTTAATTCATATGAAATATTGCAATTAATAATAAAGTTGCCATACTTCAGATATATAACTCTGGGCTGGTCTTGATTGTACAAGTCATCTTCCTTTTACCTGCAATTCTCCTCTCTCTTGGAATGCCATTTAGGGATAACAACTTATCCTCAAGCTTGTCCAAACATCTATTTTTTTAAATGGACAATATGTAGCTTGGTTCAGCCAGTACCAGTATGATGTCTACTACACATGCAAAAAGATATTTTTCTCTTTCATGAACCAGCCTGGGGATCTACACTAATCTTCAAAATGAATGGTAATTATTGACACTAAGTTCACTACAGAATGAAGCCCTAAGGCTTAAGGCTATTATTCCAGGGGTGTGAGCCAGCAATGTGACATCAGCAACTGAGGCAGCTAACACATTGCTCATACGAGCTGGCTAAAAGTGGGTGCATAAGCAGTATATAGGCACAGGCACCCACTTAGTGCCTAAACACTAGGACATTAGTGGTGCTTATGCAAGTAATTGTTGAAGCACACTCCTGGTGTTATGAAGTTACTTACAACATTTGCTTCATAAAATTGTAGAAACTCTTAGGTTATTGCCATCATATGTTTTGCTTTGTGTGTCATTTCTGTGAAGGTTACCAGAAGACTTGAAGTAAAATCAATAGTTTTAAATCAGTATAGCTACATCTAGAGTGGTAGGAGGAGTTTCAAAGCATTGTAATTTATTGAGAAATCTTCCAGAATACCTTCAAAATTGCTGATAATGTGAAACTCTTACTGAAACTGTTTAAGTATGAAGTGTTTTAATAAGACAGGCTAACAGTCACTTTTTGACTTAGTGTACTTACAAATTAATCCACTAATTATTACAACCTCTGGTACCTGATAATGTTAATGTTCAGAACCAAGCTAAATTTTTATTTATTTATTTATTTATTTATGTTTTGTTGACCAAGTTTGTCCAACTAGACTAGAAGCTTCTTTTTCAGGGAAAAACAGAGGTGGTATTTATACAACTAGGGGAAATTTGACCAGGGTATCATGGAACTCAGCATTGCTGGGAATGGGATCCATTTTGCATGAACACTTCCTGTTTCTGTTGCAGGTACACAGGCAGCCTGGAGAAAATGGAGGCAGATGGAGAGAGAGGGAGATAATGGAGTTGTGAAAGAAATGGAGGAGAAAGCCAATGTCAAGACCAAAGAATGCATCAAGGATTCAGAGGAGATGTTTCAAAGAAATCTGTTTGATAGAGATGAGTCAGTAGATGATGGATGTATAATTATAACCCTTCAGATGGGAAGGCTTCAGGATGATTTACTTAAAGATATAGTGCTACAAGGTGAAACAGAAAATGAAGGAGATGTTTCCTGGGGGGGTGGGGACAACATGGAAAAAATACAAAAGGAGGATGCACAATCCTGAAGAACAGTGGGGAAATGGAAAAGAAAACATATGTAGACAAAGTAAAAGAAGGTAAAAGGGGAGTAACAGAAAAGTATGTGGTAAGGATTCAAAGAAAAAAAGACAAATAAAAGGAAAGTTATCATTCCTCTAAACCGCTTAGAGCAAGAAATCTGGAGAAAGGCATAAATAAATGTGGGGAATTCTTTTTTTAAATATTGCTCTTACAAACTTAAAAAGTTGATAGATCAACAGGTCTTGCATCAGTATGAGTTTTCTGAAAGGTATGAAGCCTGAAAACCAAATGTCTGTCATTATTTTCTAACTTCAGTCTTATATGATGTGTCACTAGTTTGCCAGAAAACCACAATTTTATGAAAAATGGACCAAAAATATTTGTCACAAATCTGGACATTCTGTGAAAATCTGTACTGTTGAGAGATGTGGACAGGTATGAAGTGTGGGGACAATTTGGGTGTAAAGTTATTAAAAAGAGACATTTTGACATATCTGAGACTGCTTTTTCAATGGAAATTTTTCTTTGAGAATATGAAAAAAAGAAATACTATAATCCATGGAATCTTTATGTGATAGAAGCATTGACAGGGATACAAAAAAGAAAATTCATGTACAATTTCAAACAGTAGTGGAAAGAGATACTTTGAAAGGACATTTGAAAACTTTATCAAAGAAGTACTGGACATTGCAAAAATATATGATAAACGGTATTTATGGAATAGTGGTTGGGATTATAATATTGTGTGTAAAGAAAAAAGAAAAAATATACATATACCATGCAAGATACATGGGGAGGGGAACAGTGGTGTCATAAAGTACTGGGAACAACCCAAAGCATTTTTTTGTGAATTGAGATGTTTTAAATATAACAAAATTGGACATTTATGGATGGATTGTAAAACTGAAAATAGAAATAAGGAAAAAGAAAAAAGAAATAGGAAAAAATGAACAAAGAGAAGAACGTTTAGAAGTAGTTCAAACAGCAGAAAACATTAGATGAGGAAAAAATAAAGAGAACATAGAAGAAGGTTCTGAAGTAAGAGATGAAGAAGACATAAATTGGGAGATAGTAAAAGAAAAAAAAGAGTCTTATTGGTAAAGGGGTAAAAGACAGAAAATGAACAATGAAATGGACAAGTAGAAAAGCAAGAAAAAAGAAAGGAAATGGATAAAAAAGAATATATACAGCTAATGGGTGTGGTTGGTATAATGGTTAAGTTGTTTGACTCACAGGCACAAAGCACAGTGCTTGACTCTCACCTTTTGGAGGATAATTGGCTAGGTTTAGAATGGACCATTAAGGTAGCTAGCCTAGCATCTATGAACATATAAAAGCATGAATCTAGGGAATAGGAAAAAAATAAAAGTTTAGAGTGTTTTCTGTAAATCTGAATAATATTAAGAATATTAAGAATATAGGAAGAATAGGGATTTTGTAGTGGTGTAATAAATGTGATGCACTTGTAATTGTATTAGAAGATACATGTTTTTAACAAATTAAGGAAGAGTACAAGCAGAGAAACTAGGGGGGTGAAAGATAATATGGAACTTGAGAAATGAGAGTTGCTCTGGAATAGCCATGTTCTGTAAAAATACAGTAAAGATATTAGATATAACTTTCAAAAATGTGAAGATTAACCATTGTAGATTTAAAATGAAAAAGAAGTATGCATTATGTGCTTATACTAATTATAAAAAAAGCTTATTACATCTGATTTAGACTATGTAGGATAGATATGTATATTATAACAGGATACTTTGGATTTAAGAGAAATGTTTTAGAAATTATAACATGTGGTAAGTTAAAATTTTGGGGCAAAATCTCATAGACTTACAAAGGGGGCAAGAATAGAACTGAAAAAAAATATTTTATAGAATCAGAATGTCTAGTTGTAGGAGAAGGGGATGTAGTTAAAACAAAATTTTCTGATCATCTTGCAATATGGCTAAAGATAAACAAAAGTTGAAGGAATAAAAAGGATAAATAAGAAAGCATAGAATGAAGAAGGAAAGAGATTAGTAATGCTGCTATGGAAAGATCATATTACTATGAGAATATCTTTATAGAAACAGGTATAAATGGTGGATGATATTTAAGGAAAACATAAATATGTTTTTTTTTTGTTTTGTTTTTTGTTACAGTGGCAATACGATGTGAGAAAAGTAGGAACATTTAAAAGAACATATAATGATGCATTGGAAGTTTTAGAACATAATAATAAAAGTACATTGACAAACTAAAAGAATTATATGAAAGAAATCAAGAAAATACAAGAAATATTTTTAAGCAAAGGTATTTTTACAATGGAAAAGAGAAGAAATGTCAAGTTACTTAAGCAGATTAGTTAAGGAAGATAGTAGTGCAATAAGAGGAATAAAAAATGTAAAAGGAGAAATAGAAAGAACTGAGAAAAAATATGAATAGTATAGTAATATATGTACAAAATGATTAAAGAAAAAAGAAGGTAGTGAAAAAAACAAGCAAAGTAAAACAAGTTAACAGTAAAAGAAAATAAGGAGTTTCTTTATATGAGTTAGATAAAGTACTAGGACAAGCAAATACAATTTCAGCTGCAGCACCAGATGGAATAGGATGCGGAATGTAAAATATTAAGGAATTTGCAAAAAAAAAATGTTTTGAATGAATGGTTAAATGAAGGTTTTATATGTAAAGAATTACGTAATGGAATATTTAAATTCATACACAAGAAGCGAGACAGAAGACAATTCAAAAAATGGAGATTGAATAAAACCTAGAATGCTTGCTGCAGACTTACTTATTTTATTTATTTATTTGCAGTTTGTTTGTCAGGATAGTCCATTGGGCCACAAGGAGCCCGTTTTCAATGGAGTCTTGGGGAGAAAAGCTCCAGAAAAAATACAAATTACAGGTTACAAATTAAGAATGAATAGTAACTACAGAGCACACAATTTTAGTAAAATTGACAACAGGGCAAACAGATTAGTACAATGCAAAAGCAGAAATTTTTGCACACAGTTTACGTTCATAAGATTTACTCTAATTTCTACAGTTTATTATATAACTGCTAATTCCTATAGTACTTAAAATTTATGTTTATTCCTAAATATATTAGAAATATAAACTATAGAAGGCTATTTACAGATGTTATAGCTTCTAGAGAGTAAGTAAAGTGTGGTGAGATTATGTAGAGTGGGTGGAAGAGTATTCCCATTGTGAAGTTAGGTGTGAGTGAAGTAAGGGTTTGAAGGAAGATGGGCTGCTAGAGGTATGGATGAGAGGTGGGAGAGAATTCCAGTGGTGTGCTAGAGAGAAAGGCATTAGATGTTTGACTGGAAGTCAGGCAGGTTTATGTAGTTCAATTATATTTTGGGAATTAGATCTGAGAAGTCTATCAGGTTGATGCATTTTAAGGGTGGTGGAAAGGGAGGGACAGAGGGAGGGGCTGAAAATAAGTTTGTGTGCTTGGACAAGTTGAATGTAGATTAAATAATTGGGCAGCTCTAGCCAGTTTAGTCAATGCAAGGCAGTATATTGATGTGAAGTGGATCTTAGGCCTGTAGCAAATTGTGATATTTCATTGTAGCGTGAGGAAAGCTTTGTTTTGAGGGAGGATTGTAAGTTAGTAAGGATAGAGGCACCATATAGGAGGGATGGGATGAGGAATGTATTAGCAAGGATGAGCCTGATGGAGGGAGAGATATAACAATTATGTCAGTAAAGCATTGCAATCTTCTTGTGTGTTTTTTTTTATATTTACTTGAAGATGATTTTCAAACTTTAGCTGATCATCAATGAGTACTCCTAGTAGTTTACTATTGGTAATTATTTCGAGAAGAGTGTTATTTTGACTGGTTATTGAGAATTAATTTTTATCTAGGGTGGTGGTTTTGGAAGGGGTAAATATAAGTTTGGTTTTAATTGCATTTAGTGCTAGATGATTGCCTAGCATCCATTGTTCAGTGGAAGAGAAGGCATATTGGCTTAGTTTAGCTAAGGTGGAGCTAGAGGAGGCAGAACAGATCATTGTTGCGTCGTCTGTGTATTGGATGAGGTTGGCATTTGGGATGGCTTGGTGGAAGTAATTTATGAATATATTGAAAAGAAGGGGAGCTAGGATTGAACTCTGAGGGACACCTGTGGGGATATTAAGGAAAGCGGAAGTGGCTTTTTTCCATCTATGCGTTGCCTATTTGAGAGGTAACTGGTAAACCAGTTGACAGAGGATTTGGGTAGATTTAGTTTGGAGAGTTTAGTGAGAAGAAGGTTGTCGGACATGGTGTCAAATGCCTTAGCGAGGTCTAGGAGGAGAGGGGACGCTATATGGCTGGAGTCACGGGCCTTGTTAACAGTTTCTAGGAAGGAGAGGAGAACAGTGGAGGTGCTGTGGCTGGGCCTGAATCCATGTTGTGTGGGAGTAAGAAGATGGTTGTTTATAAGATAGGGTAAAATTTGTAGATGTATACATTTTTCAAGAAGTTTAGAGATGGCGATAGGTCAAAAATTAGGGATGTTATTGTTGTTGCTGCCTTTATGAAGTGGAATAATAAAGGCTTTTTTCCAGAGCTGGGTGACATGGCATTCTCATATAGACCGATTTATTAGAATGCAGGTGGGAAGAACAATGGCTTCTGTAGCTACATTTAGGAAGTCACAGGGTATTTTGTCAGGTGCATTGGAGCAAGTTTCAGTTTTAGGAGAAGTTTTCTATGGTAGATATTGGAATAGTGTTCATGGAAAAGGGTGGAGGTTGGGAGTTGACGATTGTAGGGGAGGGAGGGATAGGTGTGGGTAGGGGTGGAGAAGTTGAATTGTTAGTGAAGAATGATGTTAATTTGGCTATGGAGTCAATAAAGAAAGAGTTAAATTGTGTGGCTAAGTCTAAGTCAAAGGTATTTGGTTTGGGGCAGGGAGTTTCTTTTTTACCAGGGGGAAGGAGAGAAAAGATTCTGTTCCAAAATTTTCTGATGTTAGTGTTATGGTTGGTTTGGAGTGTGGAGAAATAGGCTTTGCAGTCTGAGATAATAAGTCTTTTTACTTTATTTCAAAGTGTTTTGTATTTATTGAGGGTAGTGATAGATTTAATTTTGTGGTAGCATTTCCAGGTCTTATCATGCAGTCTCATATTGACTAAGGTATTTTTGGTTAACCAAGGGACTGGGTTGTTTTTTATGTGCTTTGATTTTAGGGGTGCAAAGGAGTCTAGTATGATTAGGAAAGTTGAGTTATAATATGAGACAGTGTTTTCTATGGAAAGGGTGTTTAGTGGGTCCCAGTTCATTCTTTTTAGTGTATTTGAGAATGTGCTAGAATTAAAGTTTTTTAGGCAGCGGGTGGAAGCATAGGTATGAGTTGAATGGAGGAGGAAAGACAGTGGACAAAAGTGGGAAAATGGTCACCAAGTGGGTCGGGAAGAGTGCCGCTATCAGAGATGTAATGGGGATGAGAAACTAGAATCCAGTCTAATGTGCTTCCAGTCCGGAAGTCCTTTGAAGGTCTAGTTGTTGAGTTAATAAGCTGAGTGAAGTTATACAGGTTTATGTTTAGAGAGTTAGTGGGGGACTGAATTGTGGACAATTAATGTTAACATCCCCCAGGATTATGGTTTCATTATTAATGTTTGCAGAAAACCAGGAGAGAATATCTTCAAGGACTGAGATATTGTCTCCTGGAGGGATATAAAGGGTGACTATGCATATAAGTTAATGTTTATTTACCTGAAGGAGGGCTGGAATTAGTTCTGCATTTCCAAATTTGGGAATGGGTTTGTTGTAGGGTGTGACTAAGAAGGAAGATGAGTAAATGAGAGCTACTCCCCCGCCTTTTTTACGTGTTCTATCTTTTCTAATCATAGAGTAGTTGGGTGTTATTAGTTCAGAGTATTTTATGTGGGGCTTAAGCCAAGTTTCTGAGATGGAGAGAATATCAGGCTGATTGTGGCAAAGCCAAGCATGAAGGCAGGGAATTTTGTTACATATGCTCTGAGCATTTAGAGCAGAGAAATGGAGGGATTTACCAGTAGGGTGAGCAGGATGGGAGTGGGAGGTTGAATTTTGTGGGGGAGAGGGGCCAGGGTTTAGATGAATGTCCCTGAAAAGAAGGATAGAGATAAGGTGATAAAAGAGGTACTCGAGTTGCTTAGTATGTGGTTTGTGGGTTGTAAGGTTTAAGGACATGGGGCCTTGTGTAGATGGGAGTAGTGCTTTTAGGATTAGGTAGGAGTTTGTAGGAGAAGAGCATACTATTGTTGAAGGAGTATAGAATGGGGGATATGTAGGCTGAGGAATGTGTATGATTTATAAAGGATGGGATAGTTGTATGAAATGAGGGAGGTTGATTTGCATTGAGAGGTTTGGTGAGATAGTTTAGGTAGGATAAGGTGATAAGCAGTAGTAGTTGAGTTAAAAGTGAAAGAGGTTTGGTAAGCATGGTGATTTAGGATATTAGCAGGGGGTGAGTTGGGGTTGAGTAGATACATGGGTTATGAAATATGGGTTTGGATTTTGTGAATAGATATTGGGATAGGCAGTGGTAGTAAGTAAGAGTATATGGAGTGAAAAGGGGGTGGGATTAATTTAAGGGGTGGAGTGGAGTGGGGGATTAGTTATGGGTGGGGTAAGTTGAAGTGGATTGGGTGGTGGAGGTGGTGGTTGTGGTTTACTATCCATAACAGTAGAGGTGCTAGGGGCAGGTGGCATTTGGGGGCAGGGTAGGGGAGCAGAGTAAGCCCGCAGGGCAAACGGAGCAGGAAGAGCCAACAGACTAAGGAGGCAGACTAACCAGAAAAAAACTATCAGTAAAACAGTGAGAAAACACAGAGGTAAGGAAGACTCAGGGATAGGCACTGGTTAACTATTGGTGTAAGGTGGAAAGAAGCAGGGAATTCACAGAGGTAGGAGCGAAAACAGGGCAGCTGTTAAGTAATAAGGTTGATAATGGCTAAATGCTGCCATCTAGTGACCAAACAAATAAACTGCAAGGATGGCCTATGAGGAGTGGGCTGGAGAGTTAGGGGAGACTAAAGTCTGCGGTATGCTGTTGGTGAGTGCTCAGTGAGTTAATAAACAGCAGTAGTAAAGTTTACGATATTGGTTACAAATAAGGTACATACACTTTATAGTAAAACACTGCAGAATCTCCTTGAATACCTCTTGCAAGGGCAGAAATCCAGTGGGAGCTTGTAGACTGTGGGAGACACCTAGGTGGTTGTGATACAGCAGAAATAAACTGTAAAGTAAAGAAATAAATAAGAGATTGCTAATAAGATTACAATATGTCAGCTAGTAGAAGGGGGAAGTAGATTTTAGTGAAGGTAGTTTTGTTTGAGTGGTAGAGGGTAGCCTATAGAGAGGTTTGGAGTGGGGGTAAGTGTAAATGGGAATACTACAATTGGGGGAGATTAAGAGGAAGAATAGGGTCAATAAAATGGTTAGGTACTTGGATACAAGTAACAACACAGGGAAACAGCAGAAAATTCTGACTATAGATAGTGAAATCACAGTTCTATACCTCAGTGTACAGTAACCATGGGTAGTAGATCACAGATGTACAAAGCAGCATTCAGTAACAAATGAAAAAGGCAGATTGAATTTAACAAATTTACCAGCAGTTACAGTTTTAAACCTAACTTAACAGCAGCTGCAATTGAGCATTGCAAATAATTCAGCAGATAATGTTAAGTAGAAAAAAGAAAAATGCCACTTTTACAATGAGCAATAAGCATTTTAGCATACTGAATGTAACAAATATAACAATATATCAGCAGTTACAGTTTTAAGCCTATAGAGGGGCAGTATCTGCAACTGAGTGTTGCAAAAATGCCACGTTTGTAAAATGAGCAGTTAGCATTTTGAAATCTTATAGCTGTAGTTCACGTTCTTGGGAGTCGCAAATAATAGCCAGTGCAAACAAAGATTTATAATGCAAATGTATTAGCAGTTAAGGTTTAAGTAAAAAAAATGGCAGCAGATACAGGACAGTGAATGCAACGTACTTTGAACGTTGCAAATATCTCAGCAGATAGTGTTAAAAAGAAAAGAAAAAGAAAACACTGTGCTAACAACAAGCAGTTAGCGTTTTGAAAATCCAGCAGTTACAGTTTCCTTAGTTAGGACACATGGTTACCAGCTAGTGCAAACAGCAGAAAAAGTTACATTTTGTGCTTCTAATTATTAAGGACTCAAAAACTGAGCCTACATCATATACTTATATGATGTATACTTCCCAATGAATTTCTCAAATAGCAGTAGACTCAATGTCATGTCCAGTCTCCCTTGTCATTAACCATTCCATCTCTGAAAAATATATCCTCAACTTTGGAAAATTGCCCATATCATCCCCCTACATAAAGTTGGGCACATCTACAGAATTATAAAACTATAGGCCAGTTGACATTCTCCCTCCCCTAGTCAAATTTCTGGAAAAATGCATTCATTCTAAATTCCTACCCTATCTACTACACAGCAACCTTCTCTGCCACTCTCAACATGGATTTAGACCAAAACACAGCACCACAACAGCCCTTTTAAGCTTCACAAATATAGTCAATCAACCCAAAAACAATGGTAAATTTGTATCCTCCATTTTCCTTGACATGTCAAAAGCTTTTGATATAGTTTCCCATCAAGAGCTACTAAATGAACTATCCACCATACATCTCTCCCAATTGGACATCTCATGATTCCACAGCTACTTGACAGAAGACCAATAAGCAGTCAAGTAGAAAAATGAGATCTCAACATGGCTGCCTGTCATAATAAATGTCCCACAAGGCTCAGTTCTTGGGCCACTACTTTTCACCATCTTCACAAATAAACTTAGTTCTGCATCCCAAATAGCAACAGCTGTACAATATGCAGATGATTCCTCACTCATCTGCACAGCTCCCTCCCAAGGACATGTGGACAACAGAAGGATTCAGAGGTAAAAACACTTGTAATGAGTTTATCTGACTATGTGTTGAACTCTACAGAACAAAGGGTAATCAACAGAGGCCTATCGTTTGTTCCAGCGGCAGCAGCCAAGCTAAGTGACAAAAAGCCTTCATAGACATAGAACAGTACCTTAATGAAAACCAACTCATCCTAAACCCAAACAAGACAAAACTCATGCTTTTCTCAAACTCCAAAACTCATGAGCCTCCTTTCATTTTTTTCCATGATTCTTCTAACAATACCAAAACTGAGCCTATTGAAAATACCAAGCTGTTAGGAGTCACAATCGACAGCTCATTAAAATATGATAAACACATACCCTGGGATTCATGAAGCTTGCGCCAGGTGCAGGCGTAGCATTGGTGTTCTAACACCAAAGATGGCCACCGAGCGATTCAGGTATGAGCCATTCGCACGTGCACTACCTGCGTACTCTATGCCTGCATAACTCCTAAGCCTTCTATGCTAATTACCCCATTTGCAGCAGTGTAGAATGCAAATGAAGGTATGTAGCAAAGCAGGAAGTGGGGCAGGCGTAGTGTAAGCATGCAAATATGTAAACCGTAAAAAATGGTTTACATTTTTGCAAACTAAACACATGTATTATATTGTTAATATATGCCAGTGGCTAAATATATAGTCATTGGCATAAAAAAAACATATACAAAATATAAAATTAACATTTAATATATATAGTCGCACTATCGCAAAGTGGAAGCACAGGGCAGTGGTGTGCAAAGGGGATCACAAGGTCACCATAGGCCATTAATCCCTTAGGTTGTGCCTCCTCCTTCTGAAACCTAGTGTAGACTATGAGCCAGCCTACCACTGGCACTAGCTCTCACCAGTGATTATACATAGAATTGCTGTTATCTTTATCTGCATTTTCCTGTTTTGGCTGTACTGTATCTAATGTATTTTTTTCCATATGCTTTTAGATGTGACTACGTCTTTAATCTAATTTGCTATATGTTGTTCTACTTAGCCTATAGAGTATAACCTTTAGATTAAATTAATATAACAGAAGATATGGGCTCTTATGATACTGACAGCTTCTAGTATTAACATGTGAATGTATATTGTCTAACAGTTTTTTTTACAACTATTGTCCTATTTTACTGTTGTCTATGCTAGTTCTTGCTGCTCACCACTACTGTTGTCTGTCTCTCTCTCTCCCACAAGTACCCTGCTCTTCACTGTATTGATCCAGCCTATAATTTGAGAGCTACATACCTACCATCAAAGGACCCGTGGTTTCATCTCACTGCCTCTCCTACCTGCTCCCTCTCTCAAGAAAATAAGAAAGTATGTTCTATGTCCTGCCTGTATTGCATACTACCGTTCACTGTTGATCCAGGGGTTCTAAAGCACGCTCTGAGCCCGGTCAGCCAGCACCCCCCCCAACTAGCTACCTTTGTTGACCTTACTCCTACACCTCCTTTAGTCCCCTCTCTCTAACTTGTCTCCTTCCATATTCGGCTACAGCCTACCCCCCCTTTTCTGTAGCTGCTTGTAATACTAGCTTTGCCCTACAGGTGGCACCTCTAACCCATCCAATATTTCTTCTGCTTTTCTATTGCTATTCTGCTTTTTTATGCTACACTTCTTTCACCTTAAATTACTCTACACTTCACACTTTACCCTAACTTGCTATACCTGCCTGTTTTCTAACTGACTACTACCTTTTCTCTGCTTCCTCTTACCCTAGATATAATTAACTTACCTTTAATATTCAGCTCTGCTGATTGTTTCTCCTCTAGCTGCTCCATTCTCTGTTTCAACCCGCTCCGTTCGCCCTACGGGCTCACTCCGCTCCCCTACCCTACCCCCAAATCCCACCCACCCCCAGTGGTCCTAAACTTATACTTCACTGACCACTCCCTCATCCCATCTCTTCCTATCATAATCCTCATCATCACCAAACCACACCCTTAACTCTCTCTCCTAATTAGTACTACTAAACTCTCTTTCTAACCACTCCCTCTACTTCCCAACCTTACTCTACTCTACCTCCTATCTAAGCCCATGGTACTTCCTCATCCACTTAACTTATAACCTACTAAACCTCCTCATACACTCTCCTTTCCTTACAACTTCATTTACTAACACTTCTTACTCCCTACTTAAATCCTAGTACTATGGCCCCATCTAATAAAACTATATTCACCATTTTTTTTATTTCTAACTACCACACTAGCCTATACTTTCTACAATTACAAATCCATCTAACTCCCTTCTGATAGCTCACCTTAACATTAGAAGTATTAACAATAAAATCTCCCACCTGCATGCACTCCTTGATATCCACTCATTTGACATTCTATGTCTTACAGAAACCTGGCTAAAACCATCTACTCTAGACCAGGAAATTTGCCCTCCTGGCTATAACATCCTCAGAAATGACCGTAAAATAAAAAAAGGTGGGGGATTAGCCATTCTCTATAAATCTAATCTCCAAATTTCCCCCATTAATGTGCTTCCATCATTAGACTCTAAATCTGAAACCCTATCTATTAAACTCCAAATCAATAACTCCAAATCCATCTATATAATCTGCATGTATCTACCTCCAGGTAATAACATTCATTCTCTAGAGAACCTGCTGAGTCACCTCTCTACCCAACTACCCCAGGAGACCATTGTACTTGGTGACGTTAACATAGACTGGTCCACTTGTAGTTCTCTAAACCCTACCAACCACATAAACCTCTTTGGATTCTCCCAATTAATAACAACTCCTACAAGAATCCATAAACCTAGTAACAAGGAAAGTACTCTGGACTGGATTCTTATAAATAGATACCCTGAATCTTATACTCCAGGAACCCTTCCAGACGATATCAGTGACCACGTACTTACCTACATCATTAGACAAAAAGTCCATATTGCAACTACTCATAATCTCAAAACCTACCGCTTAAAAAGATTCTTTAATCCAGACAGCTTCTTAACAGAATTGCAAGCATGTGACTGGTCACCACTAGCCTATCTAGAACTAGACGAAGCTGTCACCTATTTTAATACAAACTTTCTTCAAATCCTAGACTCCCATGCACCTTACCGCTCCACTAGAATAAAAACCAAAACTGCCCCTTGGCTCACAAAACAAACTAGGCAAAAGATAATCC
The DNA here is from genome assembly GCF_019279795.1 of Protopterus annectens. NCBI lineage: Eukaryota > Metazoa > Chordata > Ceratodontiformes > Protopteridae > Protopterus > Protopterus annectens. Next base: position 212,558,261 of record NC_056742.1, on the reverse strand, counting down.
TTAGAAATAAAATCTGGGCCAAATGGAGATCTACCAAATGCACAACAACCCACCTCAAATTTAAACAACTAAGAAATACCACCAAAAAGGATAGTCTTAGAGACAAAAAAGATTTCTTTCTACACCTTCAACAAACCAATCAACAAACTCCACAAAAATTCTGGTCTTGGATAAACAAACTTCTTCAGCCAGGTCACACTACTACTCCTGACCCAACCGGTTTCAACAATAGCAACTCCAACCTAATCCCCGATGCCTTTAATAACTATTTCACAGATGCCATTCAAACCCTAGCCAATTCTTTACCACCTCCCACTGCTACCCAACCTAATAACTGCAATACTTCTTTACCCACCTTTCAAATACAACCTGTATCTACTTCTCTCATCTGTAAGCTTCTCCAAAAATTGAAACCTTGTACCCCTTCTGCTGACCATCTCCCATCTGAATACCTACAAATTGCCGCAAAAGCCATAGACTATCCCATCTCAATCCTTATTAACAGAACTATCTCTGAGGGCAAAATCCCTGCTTTATGGAAAATATCCCATATCATCCCTCTACATAAAGGAGGACCATCTACTGAGCTCTCTAACTTTCGCCCTATTGCTCTACTCTCCCCATTAGCTAAGATAATGAAAAAATGTATTCACAAACAACTGCTTAACCACTTACTACAAAATAACCTACTGGCAAACTGCCAACATGGCTTCAGGCCATTCCATAGCACATCTACTGCCCTTTTATCCTTTGACACTATATATAAAAATCATAACAATAACTCTTTTTCCTCTGCTCTATTCATTGACCTGTCAAAAGCCTTTGACATGGTTAACCATAACCTACTATTAAACAAACTAAAGGCTCACTCCCTCGATGCTCAAGCCATACAATGGTTTAGGTCTTATCTAGAAAATAGACAGCAAGCAGTACTTTGGCATAACAATCTGTCTTCACTACTTCCAGTAAATATTGGAGTACCCCAGGGCTCTATCCTAGGTCCCCTACTCTTCTCCTTATTTATTAATAACTTACACATGAACTTACCTCAAGCCACCTGCATTCAATATGCTGATGACTCCACTTTAATCTGCACAGCCAAGAATACATCCTCTCTCCACTCCCTTACCCAAACTGTTTTTCAGAATGTTGAAAACTGGTTTATGCAACACTGCCTCCTCCTTAATCCCAAAAAAACAAAACTACTGCTTTTTACTCCTACTCATAAATCACCCATTCCTTTCTTCTCTTTAACCTCTAACAATGGTACCAACATCAACCCAGAGACTACAACCCGCCTACTAGGTGTAACTATTGATAATCATCTCAACTACGATGAACACATAAACTCTACTATAAAGTCTGTTAACAGAAACTTGGCACCTTCTATAGAATAAAACCCTTCCTTACCCCTCCTGCAAGGAAAGCAATTGCCCAAACCCACCTTATTTCTACCCTCTTCTATGCCTCTGTTATATATACCAACCTATCCAATAATAACCTTTCCAAACTCTCCACCTGTTATAACAGTATAGCTAGATTCATCACATGTTCCCCTTTGAAAACTCACCACTGCCTTAACCTCAAACAACTAGGATGGCCAGAACTGAAAACCCAGATACTCTTTCAACAATTACTTATTATCATGAGACCCTGTACCACCCTAACAACACCCTATCCTCACTCATCTAATTACACCTTACACTAATCTAGCTACACTACGCTCTGCTAACAAGCTTCTAGTTTCCTCAAATAAAGCCAACAACAAAGATGGGGATTCACTTTTCTCAAACACTGCAGGAAAATTCTGGAATCAGCTTCCTGCTGAATTATCTACCCTTGCTTCTACTTCTCTTTTTAAAAAACATCTTAAAGAACATCTGAAAGCTCATTGGCTTTGTCCATGTACTAACCCAGACTGACTTCTTTTTCCCCTTCTATTCTTAACCCTATCCCTTCTCCTCTAACCTGTACTTCCAGATCATACTACTACTCTTCCTCTTGAATAACACAATGACATATATATTCTCTTTCCTATAACTATGACTTGCTCATACCATTTAGTGTGATTTGTAGAATTGTTTTTAGTTTAGCTTTTTATAGAATTGTTTATTTAATTTCCACTAATACTGTTTAGTACACAAATGTATTATTATAACTGTTCACTAGACCATTGCTATCTCTGTATTTATTCTTAATAGTTCTATGTATTGTTAACTGTCTCAATATTCATGTTTGGAGCTTTTCTCCCCGGGCATCTACTGAAAATGGACATATATCCAGCTAGACTAGCCCGGTCAACAAATGTAAAATAAATAAATAAATAAATAAATATAAAAATATAGAATAAAACCGCAAGGAAACACATATCACAATTTCCCCATAATAGTCAGTGGCAGACATGCTACACCATACTCATGGCGCAAGGGTTGCTAAGGGGCAGTGACAGTGTTATGTGCAATAGCTAGGAATTAGTAGGCAATGCCATGCAAATGAGAGGAGTAATTTGTGAATCGCAGATTCCCCGCTGGTGTAAGGATGCACCTCACAGCATAGTGTTATAACACCGAGGTGAACCCTTGAGATAAATATGACATCAAGATAGGGGTGTCTCGCCATTGCTGTAAGCACATTGGAGCATTGCTAAACCGGTCTGCCCCTAGCTAGGTAAAGCTGCAGGATAGGGGTGTGTCAAATTACCCATAGCTATGCTTAGCTGGGAGTACACAAGTTTACCAAATATGCATGTGAACGGAGATGAAAACGCGTGTAAACCCGGTAAACAGGTATACACGGCACGCACTGCAGCTGAAACAGGAAGGATGTAGGAAAGAAATAAGGAAATGCTGCAGCAGTGAAATTGGAGTACAAATTACTAATTAATGCCTAGGAGCCTACAGTGGACCATTGACAACAGCTAACAAGGTTGCAAGCAGCTACCTGCAGAACAGGGAAGGGGAGGGGCTGTACTGCAAAGAAAACAGCAAAGTGTCAAAGCAGAACAAAGGCGATATGCAGTTTATCAGCTACAAGGCAAATTTTGCCATGACTGGGTAGGGAAAGTACAAAACAAGAAAGACAGCAGGTGGATGCATGCCTGATAATGTGAGGGGATCCAGGTCTAAAAGTGTATTAAAGGGCAACAGATTAATCAAGGCAGGCAAGTAGATCTCCACAGTAAAGGCCCCACATATGCAGTACTCATTGCAAATCCCATAATTAAGACATGCAGCAGCTGGAAAAGCTCATACACACCCACTTACATCAGGAGCGTCCATAGCACAATACTATAAAGTGTGAAAGCACCTCACACATATTTGTGTATTCCCATGCACTCTGCAACAGTGGTGTATACAGACAGGAAACTTTTATTATGTATATGTTAGGGGCTGCCATAGCTGTGATTCACCAGCATGTGTTGGAGACTGAAGGTGGTGTGGAGGATGATGCACATGACCACCGCAGGCACCAGAGGAGGAGGAGGAGAGTGTTCAGACCCATGGTAACCTTCCAGGGGCTACATGATCTGGAGATAGTAGAGCATTACAGGGTGGACAGGGACAACCTAAAGCAACTTGTGGAGCTGTGCCGAACATGCCTCAGAGCCAGAACAAACAAAGGAGAACCCATCCCAATGGATATGAAGGTATGTATAAGCCTGAGAAGACTAGCTACAGGTACCTTTCAAAGACCAACTGGGGATATCATGGGTATCTCACAGGCATCAGCATCCAGGGTACTACACCAGTTCCTGAATGCCATGTTACCACGTGCCAATGAGCACATATACTTCCCCCAAAAGCAGGAGGTGTTGGCCAGCAATATGTGTCTCTTTCACCGTGTGGCAGAATACCCGGAGGTACTGGGTGCAATAGACTGCACGCACATACACATCAAGTCACCACATGGTGAGCAGGGTAGGCGCTACATAAACCGCAAGGGATACCCCTCCATCAACTGCCAGGTCATGTGCAATGCCCAGGGCATTATCATGAATGTGTGTGTTGGCAGCCCTGGAAACTATCACGACTCCCACATCTGGCATGCCTCACAGCTGTATCGGTTATTTGCCAGGGGGGACATCCCAAATGGCCACCTGGTGGGGGATGCTGCCTTTGCACTGGAACCATGGATGATGACTCTCATCTGAAATGCACACACACCCATGTAGGAATGCCATAATGAGGCACACGCACAAACCAGAATCATCAAAGAGCATGTGTTTGGGATGCTGAAATCAAGGTTCCGTTGCTTGGACATATTTGGTGGAGCCTTGCAGTGCTCTCCAGGCACATGTGACCACATCTTCATAGTGTGTGCCATACTACACAATATGGTCCTGCGGAAACAGCTGAAACAGGGGCAGAATGGTGAAGGCCCTCACAGCCCACCACCATTGCCAAGGGCCCCACAGGCACAGAGGTACTCAGACCACAAACACCCTGAGCCAGCCCCAGTAGGCAGACGGAGGTGTGCCCAGTATGCCCATGCCTTGGTAAAGAGGGAATGTATAGCACACACACTGACAGTGTAGGCACCTAGGGACTGACACCTTTCTCCACCTGCACACACAGTAAAAATGGATGGCACACGCACAAGACTACCTGTAAATTGTCATGTATAGGCAGTCTACTGTGTGCATCCAACATAGGCAACCCTCAACTATTGCACACACAACGGCCATTGGCACAAGGTATGTCAACACCTAAACAGTAAATTAAGCTATCAGTATATGAGGATACTGTATGTATAGATTCATAGGTAGGTACTTGGCCAACTGCCAGAGGCCATTCATAAGGCCAGCCAAAATGTGTCAGCTTTTGCCACCCCATTGATTCATTAACCATCCCTCTGTGAAGCAGAGCCAATGGCGGGATCCCTGGGGTGCATCTACTGTTCCCCATCCACCCTTCAAGGTTTCTCTTGCAGAGTGTCAGTGAGGGGCTCTGTATAATGTAGATAGGGATGTTGTTCCAAAGTCTGGGGAGTGTCTGTGACAGGAAGCTGTCCCTCCAGCATCTTCCGGTTATTGTTGTGGCAAGGTCAGCTCACTACAGTGTGTGGCTCACTGTGATATGCATTCCCATAGGTGGAGCATATCCATTAAGCCTGAGTTCGACATGGCTGTGTTGGCCATTGGAGATCATCTCTGGCTAAACGAGATGCCACTGAGTAAAGCAGGAGTTTATTCAGTCCGGCTGCATAGGTCATATGTTGGAGGCCAGTATTCCCCTTGGTGAGGTACATTTGTGGACCCCTCCAGCTGTTGGACGTTTCCTCTGAGGTACATCCCACATGGGTTATTATTCCCTATGATGGGACTGATGAGTGATGAGTAAAGGGGAAGTATAACCCCAGTATGTTTAAATGGGAATCCTTTACTAATCAGATGGCCTACATAGAAGGATGTCCTAACTACTGTGAAGATATGATTGTAAAAGGGGAGATCACTATCTACCTTAGTCCCCAGAGACCCCATTACCTCATCTGTATTAAAGTGGCTGCTGCTCATGTGTTAATATGTGGGTCCCTATTCCACAATGCAATGACCATGCAGTTAGTGGCACTTGGCTGGAGGCTGCGTCGTTGGCACCCTGTGATGCTCTCTGTGAGGCCCCTTGAGGGCTGTCCATGTCAGCTGGACTATCAAGCATGGCTCCCAGTTTACAGTCATTGCCAAACATGGTCTGCTGTAGTCCACCTGTGTTTGCCTGTAAATCTGAGAAGTATATGCCAAACAGTACGGCTCCCAGGACTGAGACATGTGGGACACCAGTCGTGACTGTTCAAGAGTTGGACCTGGAGACCGCTAGTCGTACCATGTGGGTTCTGTGTGTAAGCCTGTTGGTAACCCAACCTGTGATGTATGGGTGAATGTACAGGCTGGTATGTTTATCAATAATACCCGAGTTGGGCATGGTGTCAAAGGCCTTGGTGAAGTCCAGGTAGTATGTGTGAACCACTTCCCCCATCATCTAACGTCTTGGTGACTGTATGTAAGACGTCAAACAGGTTCAGTAGGCATGAACTGCACTCAACCAAGCTGACCTGCGTTGAGTCACATGTTCAAAGGTTGCCAATGTCATTGTTAATGAGTGCCATGAGGATGCGAACCATACCATTGCGGACCAGGCTTGTCAGGCTTATGGGGTGTTAGTTACCATGGTCAGTTGTGATTTCACCTTGATGGAGTGGAATAACCATTGCCACGTGCCATTGTATGGGCATGTAGCCTGTGGAGAGGCTTAGGTAGGAATGCTTAATTAGGTGGGGGGCAGGTTGTATTGTACAGTTTGCAAGATGCAGTCTGGGTCAACATCTGCCTTCACTGACACTGTGTTCTGCTGTTAGAGACGGCCATTTCCACCTGTGTGTCTCTGATGACTGGGATGCTGTACATTTCGGGTAGTGTTGTGGGCTCTTTAGGGGGTGAAGTATGCACCGAATGTATCTGCAAGGATGTTGGCGATATCAGTAGGGTCAGCATATTTTGTGCTACATTTCACCGGCACAGTGCAAATCTGTGTATTACCACGTAGATCCTTGACATAGCCAAAGAAGGCTTTGTGGTTATCTTTCGAATCTTTGCTTATTCTCCTGCTGATGTTAGCCTTGGATGATGTCATGAGGGACCTACGTGTCATACTAATAGTGGCCACAGATGTCTGCCCTTCGTGGGATTTGTTGTGTGTCTGGAACACTGTCCTACTTCTGTAGTATAGCCTGTTTATTGCAAAGTTCCACCAGACCGGTGTCCTTGTCTAGGAGGAGTGAGTCTTGGTTTACCAGTGATGGCACAATCCATACATCCATGCAGGTGCTTATAGACTGCATTTGTAAATCTGTCTGTATCTTAAGCAGTGTTTCCCCTTAGCGTGGTGGCTGTGAAACCCCCCACCCCTGTCACTAGTAGTGTAAATTTAGCTGTAGGAAAGGTATACACTGTGGCATCCATGGGTGGGGGAGATGCTAGGGTGTGGAAACCGTGAATAGTTCATGGTCAGCCAGTGACCGGTTAACCTCCACTGTCGTGCACCTGTTGCCCATGTTGGTGATGACATCTAGTAGTTTCCACCCCACATTAGGGAGGTTACCACCTGATACAGGGCATATGAGGTGATACATTCCAGGAAGCACTGGTCATGGAAGTGAGTACTGGACTACGTTTCCCAGTTAATGGTATGATAGTTGACATCGACCAATGCCAGGGTGTGCGTTAGGAGTGTCGTGTTCTCCACTGTCTCCAGGTAGGTGGAGTGGAGTTCCTGGGTCATGGAGGGTAATCCGTAGTAGGCGACATTCCACATTGCAGTTGTGGCTGATGTTAGCTACT